>NW_027109908.1:1103949-1114651 GCF_000696795.3 Halyomorpha halys
CTTCCATTCCTGACAATCCTCCGAGGCGCCTGAAAAGAAGATGGCCACGAGACCAGCTAATGTAAAATGTCATTAGAGTGCTACCAATGGGTAGTTTTTCTACACGCCTGTTAACACTCCAATTTAACTTAGATCAGATTTACTAAATGTATTATAATGTACAGTTGTAAATAGCAATAAATAAATATTAAAAAAAAAAATTCTATCTGTTAGGCGAATTTTTTTTTTCAAATCTTGTGATTTATCTTCAGAGGTTTATTTTTTATTATACCTAGCACAAATATACATTTAATAAAACATTAAATGCCAGGGTAATTAAATTAAGAAATATTTGAGAGAAATTCAAGAATTTAAGTTAAATTTAAAGGTTATCCAGTTCCATTTTAATCATGTACCACCTACTTTGCCGATATATACGTTTCCTTTCATTTTATGTATCTAGATTTTGTTCCTTTTTATAAAGAAAACACTGTAAATCAGAAGTAACATTCCGAAGTCCACCATCTTTGCCTCAATGGAACAAACAAACATGTGAACACCGGCGTTTGTTACTTTCTTTGTTTAAAAGCATTTGTAGGTATTCTGGATTTGTAGCAAGTGGCAAACCTGTGAATTCGGCTTTATGCACAAAATTGTCTAAACATTTTTGTTAAAACATTTATAACCTATACACCTTTCCGATTATAACCTATACATCTTTCCGATTATAACCTATACATCATTATCTATAGATGCTAGAATTGTTTTATAAGAAACAATGTGTTATATTTAATTTATGATATTATATTCCTTTAATTTTTACGGAGTTATATTGTTCAACGCTAAAAACACTTCCAATTAATAGACATTTTAAAGATGTTTCTGAAAAGATATTTAATGGAATTCCTTTGTTTTATATTTCACTTTTTCTTCATAAATGACCATGTAAACATATATTTACTAAATAATAATTCTACTAATTTTAAAATTAATATTAAAATTTACATACCAATATTCTTCACGCCATCGATGGCGCATTTGTCCCAACGGGGACCTATATCGTCTTCAAATGCCATTCCCTATTTCTGATTGTTTGAAAACCATAATAAATATATAAATCAAAAACTTAAAATTTTCTTTCTGAGACTTTATGAAATGTAAATCTAACACTCATCTAACTACAGTGTTAACAATATTATTATAGGGCAGATGTTTGATTATTCTCTATCTAAACATGTGCCTGTATATGTTATTTTTCTAATTAAATGGAATTTTAATTTTTCTTATTTAAATTTTCGTAATGACTATAATACAATTGTCTGCGTTCTGTCAGTGTTAAAAAGATAAATTTATCGAGTCTACTTGAAAAGTTTTTAGATGTGATGAAAATAAACTATCTTGCTTTATTTTTTCTAGTTCGTGATGTGTGAGTGAAAGGTTATACACAGATGTAAAACAAGAAAGGTTATTTAAAAATAATAGACCACTGTTGCAATTATTTTTTATTTCTTCTCATTTTTATATCTCATTTATTTTCGTCGTAATAAATGATATTTTACTTATTAACATCTCATATTTAATTACTCTTTAGTGCATTAGAATTGATTGTTTTTCCGTATAGTTTTTTCACATTTAATGGTCATCGATGAAAAGCTGTAAGAAATGAAAAATTTTTAAAGGAAGCATTCCGTAGTAAAATATCCGACATTTTATTTGGCATTGACGTTTTTGGAAATATCTGATTCATTGAAGCTCATTTCGTAGTTTTTTTAAAAAAAGAATGTGCTGGAAATTTCTATATTTTTAAATAGATTGGTACTAAGGTATGGTAACTGGTTGGAGGTGAAACAAGAAAACTGACAAGGATGGCGGTCCGATGTTTCTCAACGATACGGAAATTAAATCCAATATTTCACAACTGTAACAGTTCTAACAAGAGCCATTTTGGTGATAGCAATGAGAAGACACCAACTATGGTTTCGTGTACGAGTGCAAGCAAATCGGATTCAAGTTAATCCCCAAAAAAACATAAGAAAAAATGTATTTCCTACTTAAAAAAAAGTTTATAACAATTATTTCTTCTACTATGAGTCAATTATGTGATCACTGGACTTGATTAAACATGCAAACAATTTATAATTTGGAATCAACTTAGAAATGTTTCGGTATATTCAGTAAAATACAAATGTGTGCTAAGGTAATCATGGTATCTGCTACAATTACCATGTTTTACACCTAGCTCTATCATGATAGTTATACTGTCGTGGCAGCATTCATAGCATTTCTTGCGTTTGGTATTAACAAGACAGGAGTGAACGATAAACTTCAATAAATTAAAGAATGAATCGCCTAATTTTTAATAGCCATGAGGAAAGTTCAACACCACTTGTTAACACAGACTGACTCCATATTGCACAATATCATCCATATTTCCCCATCAATATTTATACTCAATAAGTAACCAATTTTTTTTTTTATTTCTTACCATATTTTGCACAACTTTTCAATACCAGTTCAATATTATTGCACAATTCCCAATATTGTGGATGTATGAGCATCATTAGGTTTGTATTATTAGATTATAAGGTGTGTTGGCTCAGTGTTAAGGTATTTAAATGTTTCAATTAGCTACCACTGTTGCATTAAGCTCTGCCAACAAGCATACAAAACAAACTCATCAACTTTTACAAAGCTGTATTATAAGTATGTTTTAAAAACTGTGCGTCACAGAGATCAATCAATCAATATTTTCTCTTTATTTATTTTTTTAATAACATGTTAAATTTGTTTTAATTATTTCATTTATGTTTAACAGGAAGAAATGCTGTGAAGGGAAGAAAAAACCTGAAATCCCCAAAAGGGTCTTCTATAACACCAATTCAATTCATATACCAGTTTTCAGTTCTTTTTCTCAATTCAGAAGAGTGATGTTAGGTGTATTTAGTGTTAAATTCACTCCAACTTTTAAAGTATTGTTCTACCCAGAAAATAATACTACACACTGAAACAATCTTAGCACTCCCACACTGATTACCTTTGATGCTGTATAAAAGTATATTATTTTGGAGAAAATAAGGCAGATAATTTAAAAAATCAAGTCAACACAATATTGTACATGCAAGCAATTGCATAGTCTATAGAGGTGAGAAAATTTATTATATGGTTTCATATTTATTTTTAAATAATCCATCCATTATAAGGAGGGATAGAGGTAGTGACAATATGAAATCAAATCATCTTTATTTGATATAAATAATTCAATAAACAGCTTAAAAATTAATTAAATCTATTTATACAAATTTGATGTTTCTTTCACGATTGTATTTCTCTGCGTTGTGTAACAATATCACTTTTTGATAAACTATGTCTTTCTTTTTACAATAGATATATTGTAACCTCCATTCCCTACCATCATAATTTGGGGAGATAGTTTTATATCCTCAAACCTTCTATCATTAACAACTTTGAAATGTCTTAATATTGTTGATAAAATGACCTTTCCATAGTTATAAGCATACTGCGTACCTAAACAGTAAATAGGTTAAGCATTATTTGTTAAAATTAAAAAAATAAATAACTAAGTAAGGTTTTATAATTAAACAAAAATGTACGTATCATATTTAAAAAAAAAAAAAAATATTTGTAGGCTTTTTCACATAGAATTTGTTTGGATGATATAATACATGATAAATCTATAGATCAGTATATAATTAGGCTGTGCCAAATGAGGGAGATAATTTTAACCTTTCAAAGTTTATGATTCTTAATCTACAAAAATGTGTAAAATGAACAGATAGCACATTTTTTGTTATATTTTGTAAATTAACTATTAAACTATAACGATGTACTAACTTAAATAGATTTGGCGATATACATAATAATTTGAAAAAAAACAAAACAAGTTTTCTTATTTTGCCCTATATATGGAAACCAATTTCCAATTTATTGGAAACCAAAGTGAATTCAATTTAAAAGCTACTTATCATTTTATAACTGTCTAATCAGATCTTTATTTATCAGACTGAATTTCTATGCATTAAAAAAACAGAAAACATGCTGTAAAAAAACCAAGGTATGCAAAACTATGCATTAAAAGCTCAAAATCTGTATAAAACACCCAAATCCATCATTAATCAAATTTATTGTTTAATTTATAATTTTAATACATGTGAAGTTACCTAACCTGTTTGTATCAAATTGAACTCGTGAAGAGAGTATTTAATTTCTAAATTTATGCCGACATACATAAAGAACTACGCTGATTAAAACCCTAAAATTTTGTCCATAATTTAAGAGATAAGAGGAAGCTTATGTCTTAACCCAGCAGGAGAGTCCTACTATTTTGTCCCCTAAGAGGTGTCTCATGAACATTTGTATCATGGTGGACGATTATTACTTTATTTATATAATGTGATTATGACAAAAATCTTTATGATTATTTTCAATGCAATGAAATTGAAATTGTAAATGGTAGCAGGCCATCAGGGGCTGAAGAATCCATATTTTGTAAAAGATCTAAGATATTCTGGCCTCGGATCATGATTTAAAATAAGAAATTAAGGTGAACAAAACGCTCAAAGGAAAAAAGAAATGATACCTTATTGTACTAGAGAGAAATGCTTAGTCTTACTGTTGTGAGGAGGCCAGAGTAAAACTGAATTGAGTACAGGGGGGAAAGTAAATGAGTGAGTAACACAAAAAAGTGGCAATAACAACATCAAAAGGTTAACTGAAGATGGACAGATGTATAAACCAAACAGATGAAATACTAGGAAAATGTAGACTTTTATTTCCCAATGTGAGCGAAATGCTCAAGGCTACACCTCTCTCGGGTTAAATGATTTTATATTTTTATTATTAAGGCTGGAATTCAATTTTTCAACTTCTTATAACCACCTTGTTTTTATGTTTTTTGGGGGGAAAATGATTATTTCGAAATCTTCTATGCAAAATTCTCTTATTAAAGTCTCCTAAAATTTAAATTACATATTTTTCCATTTAGATTTTTAATTGTATATTTACATAAAATTCACCATTGACCGAAAACTTCCTCTATTCCCTCTAGTCAGACGGAATAAATCAAAATTTTGTCCAAAAACAGTAAAGCATGCAATTTTGTGTGAAAAAACTCAAAACGTACAAAATTATGGAAACCATCTAAACGTGCAATTTTGAGCAGGATAACATAATTTTTATTTGAGTGTCTTTTCCACGATTCCAACATCTGTCAAGGTTCAGCAGAATTTGAGCTTAGGCAACAGAGATGCAATTGCATGAAAATCCAAACTCTTATCACTTTCATAGATGGGAATCATCTTGAGTACTATTCCTAAACTACCCCCTCACAAGAGTTGTCTAACTTCTAGATTTAACAGGCTGTAACCAGCATTCTTTAATTTAAAAAAGTTATTGAAAATTAACATTTTTTAAAAATCTTATTCACAGTTAATCATTCAGATTTTGTATCATTTGTAGTTAAAATGCTTGTACTTAAAACATTCCTTGAATTTGAGTGATTTCGTTAACAATTATTTGATATTTGGTTTTAAATTAGTTCTTGAAATCGATGAGTTAGTTATGCCTATAATATTTTTTAAAAAAAGTTAAATATTACCTGGACAATTCCTAATGCCATATCCAAAACAAGAGAAAGAATGTTTGTAGGGTTTTATCAGTTCATTTTTAAGGTATCTATCTGGGTCGAACTTTGATGGATTTTCCCAGTAAAGTTCATCCATAAGCATTAACCGACTACACACTAGTAAGCTTGTTTTATTTGGTATGATCTTGGCATCTAAAAAACAAGAATATGAAAAAAAAAATTTAATTATTAATTATGCTTTATTATTTATAACTGAGGCAAAAAAGAACCTCTTTAAATAAGAATTTTATAAGGGAAGAAAAATAATTATTCAAACAACATATAAAATATTGTATATAGATGGTTAATCATATTTGAATAAAGAAACTGGTCTGGGTAGTTGTCTAATGAACAACATTGAAAAAATAGTGTCAAATATTTATTATGTATCCATCCATATTGCCAGTCTTCATCAGGCTAAAATATTGGGTAGTAAAATAAGTTCGTAGCGTTTTTCAATATGTCAATTTAATCCTCTTTGTGTTTATAAAATCATGTTTACTTGGTCAATAATGTTTACATATTCTAAAAAAGGATTAGTTAAGGTGCTTTTATGCATCAGTTTCAACAGAGATTCCTTATCTTTAAGTGGTATTTTGCTTGCTCAAAATGGAAGAGAAAAAAATTGATTTTTGTCATTTAATGATTTTTTATTTCCAAAAAGGAAAATCCCCTGCACAGACGGTTAGCAATATATGCAGTGTGTATGGTGATGATGCATTAGGAGATAGTCTGTAAGTGGTTTGCTTGGTTCAGAACTGGAAATTTTGACTTGGAAGACGCAAAGCGCTCGGGTCGACCTTCTACTGTTGATGATGACCAGATTCAAGCATTGGTCACAGACAACCCTCACTCTACAACACGGGATATCACAGAAACGCTTAACATATCTCATGCAAGTGTCTCAAATCATTTCTATCTCATAATCACAAAGGTATGGTTTTTCATCGCAATAACGCCCGTCCTCATGTTTCTTTGCAGACCCGGCAGAAATTATTGGAGTTTGGCTGGGATGTGATCCCCTACCCACCCTATTCACTAGACCTTGCCCCAACAGATTTTCACTTATTTCGGGCTCTTAATGGGACACTTTAATTCGCTTGAGGATTGCAAAATGCACATAAAGGGGTTTATTGCGCAAAAATCTAAGAAGTTCTGGGAGGAAGGAATTAAAAAATTATCTAAAAGATGGCAATATGTAGTAGATCAAAACGGGATAATTGATTTAAAATATTTACAAAAATCTGAAGTTTCTATTGAAATCACCAGTATTAAACGCTATAAACTTATTTTAAAACTCAATAAAAGGATGTAGGGAAGGTAAAACTAATATAAAAGTAACATATATATAAAACTGAAATAAATTTAGGGTCTATAAAGATGTATTATATAAAGAACAAACCCAATTATGAAAAAGGAATAATAAAAAAGTAAAATTTTATTTCATGAAAGGTCTGGGTGCAGCAATACTAAACTTCAATTAATAATTAAACTATTTATTGTGAGCCAACTTATTGCCCCACTTAGCATGGCTAAGAAGATACATACAAATAAAATATTGTAACAAAGTAAATGACTAGATAGCATGAACTAAGGTGTGGCTAAATACGATTTAAAATATTTGAAAATGGATATAAAAATGAACAAAGAAAATAAAAATAAGATGTATAGTTAAAAGTATGAATAAACAAGAATTACACAAAGGTATAAGAAAATTAATGAAAATGGAAATAATAAAAAAGTAGATAACAAAAGAAATATAAAATACTGTACACACTAAAAGAAGGGAAATAATGAACAAAAGGTAAGCTGAAGGTGGATGAGACTTATAGAGGAGTAGATGGAAAGGGCAGTCAACAAAACCGATTAATGAAAGCTGAAATTTTAACATCTCTTTAGTTTTCACTTTTATATTTTTTCTGCCACTAAATTCTTTAAAAATGCTCATTACAAATATTGGTAACATGTTCTGTGTGATGTCCTTGCAAGAAGATAGTGAAACTCAATTAAACACTTCAAAGTATTTAAATATGGCTTTTTTTTGTATGTGTGTGTGTAAATTACTGTACTTAATAAGGTCCATACCTTGAATTTTGAAGAATATTTTTAAAAACCAATGAAGCTTTAGAAATGGAAAGTTTAACCATAAAAATATAATAGAAATAGTAAGAAAGTTAAAAGTGAAAACTAATAGTATAATAAAATTTAATTTATATTGGAAGAACATAGTTGACCATACGAATTAGATTGGAGGAAGATAGTCCAGGTGGCTGTCAATGAAGGTATCAAAATAGTAAAAAAAAACAATTTGATGTTAACCAATGTTTCGCCCCACTTTGCAGGGCTGTTTGGTGGTAGTATAAAGGACAACCAAATAAGTTGTTCTTAATAGTTGTAACTAAACAGTTGTCCTTTATACTACCCCACCTGACAGCCCTACAAAGTGTGGCAAAACGTTGGTTAAAAATAAATAGTTTTCTTTTACTATTTTGATACCTTTATTGACTGCCACACGAACTATTTGCTCCAATAATTTAATTTAACTTGCTTTTTATTTCTGTTTTATTTTTATATCAGTTTTTCATTTATTGTATGTGACCCAAATAAGGCCCATCTTATTTTATTTGTTTTTTATGACCACTTATTATTTTATTATGTGTCTTAAAAGAGTTGCATAATATCAAGAATTTAATTTTTTACTGTTTTACATTACTCATCAATCTACACAAAATTTGGGGTCCTCTGCAGGTTTGTAAAGGAAAGTATTGTAGCATTATAGTAATTCATTTTTATAATTTTTACTTTATTTGTTGGACTTTCATTCCACTTAGATTCATTCATCTTTGATTTATTTTTCAAGAGGTTTTATAATAAGAAATATTTAAGGAGTTAAAATTGTTTTATCCAATTAAAATTGCTTTCTAGTTTGTTTGGTTCTATGGAACTTTTTAAAAGAAAAAAGTGTCCAAGATAAGGATTTTTTTTTTAATTTTCCAAAAGTTTGGTCTGGTGCCAAACTATCCCATTACTATTCACCAATTCACTTGTATACATCCCTACTACTTCACAATAATTTTTATATTTAGGTTTAGGCTGATATAATCTTTTTTTCTCAAAAAAATCATGAATTTTAAACAATTGGAGAATGTAACATAATATTAAAAAATAAGTTACTGATAATATTTTTAATATTAACCAATTATTGACGTCCAAGCATCTACCAAAAATATTTAACAATTATTTCATTACATTTAAAAATGAAAAAAAAAACATTGTATTCTTTATATTTCATAAATTAAAATATGATTCAAGTCGTTTTTCTTATATTCCTTCTACCGTTATTTGACCATAAAAGTTCTGATATTGTATGCATTTCACCTTCAATATGTTCACGGCATAAATGCATTTCACAACAATGTTTATAATTGTTTGATATAACCAGAATTTATTAATTCTTTAAATGACATATGAATAACAATATGTTTAGGAATATAAAAGGGAGTGTGGAAGCACCGTGGTAAGCCAAGGACCTGAGTTCGAAGCCATGAGTCAACTCCTGTGGGTTCTGGAGTCTTCCAGGGGTCCACTCAGCCTCATAAATTGGGTACTCTTAATTGGAAAAAAATCTGGCAGTCGAGCGAGATTCTGACCAAATCACCTCCTTGCACAACCGTTGGCCTAGTAACAGTACTTCCTTACAAAGTAATGAACCCCTGACCCTCCATGGGTTGTAGTTTTACACATTTTAATTTTTAATTTTTTATAAATATAACATGCAATTGATAAAGAAGGCAGGTAAAGATAAAATTAAATTTACCACAAATATTTACAAATTGTCTAATCATATTATTGAGAATAATAATAAAGAATATATATTTATATTGCATTTATATAGGTTAAAAATGGATTAAGATTATTAAACATCAACTAAAAACACTAACGAACAAAACTTTTTATCCAAAATCATCTAACATTTTTTATTATTAATTTATACAATAAAAAATTATACCAATTTTATGCTTTATGTACATATAAGTAATAAATATATATATTTCTAATAGAGCGAGGCTGCTCAGTGGTAGGGTCATTGTCAAATAATTATTTATTCTGTTACTGTAACCTTGAGTCAAACTTGTGGGTTTGGTAGCCCTGAAGTGGGTAGTCAGTCCATTGGGGAAATATTTGACTGTCGAGCGTGATCACCAAATCACCTGCTTGCACAGTCATTGGTCTAGTTGTTTCTAAGACTTCCTTACAAAGACTACCTACTAGAATAAATTCCACCAACCCCTCTCCAATCATTTTTAATCTCTCATTTATATAAAAAAGTTTTTAGTGATCGCTGTGTATTATTTCATTTTACATTTAAGGTGGAATAATAATAATTATTTGTTTATGAGGCAATCCCCGTACAAATAGAGTTAGTCTGTATAATACATTTAAATAATCATTAGGGGTATTCATGATGTTGTGTTAAATGTATTTTATTATTTTTTTTTTTGGGGTCAAGTCCTCCATTGAGGACCTATACAGCCCCAGAGTGGGAATGTCAAGGTTCATTTCTTTGGGCCACCGTGAAATAAATATTGACTTGCCCAAATGGGAATCAAATCCACAACCTTCTGAACCAAGCGCTCTGGGACCCTCGCCCCAGACCGCTCAGTCCTCAGGTCCTCTTAAATGTAAAATGTTTTACTATGTTAAATATTATAATCAAAGAATTGTGAGCAGCCCTATTTAAAGTCATGTTAAATGCATAAGAGCTCCTAGCGGATTTTCTTTGTAACTTGTTTTATAACCTTTCCGTTATAAACTTCTTGATATTGTTTACTTCTAAGTTTGATTAAAGTACTTTATTACAATATACCTAAATTGGGTGAAAAGTAGAAGTTGTGTGAAAGTTTGGCCACTGAGTGTCTTGCTGATATTCTACTTGTGAGGAAGAGAATCAAGATGGGCTAATTGACAACTGCCATTGCATTATTATTGTTATTGTTGTCATCCATTGCTTTGTTAGTTATAAAAACATCCAAAACAATATTAACCCTAGCAGCACCAAGGGGGGGGCTCGCCGAGCCCTCA
>NW_027109908.1:1115461-1127276 GCF_000696795.3 Halyomorpha halys
CAAAACACAAACTATGAGCAAGTAACCTTACACAACAACAAAATATACGGGGTGCTGGTATTATCTAATAAAATTCATCAGAAGAGAAACAAGCTCAGGTTTCAAACTTATCAAAGGAATAATTCTGGCTATTGTTTGGTTAACATTACTCTGCATTCTTGTCATGTTTGTGTAAGATTGAGAAACCATGTCTTGTACTAGATTAGTTATGCGACTACTTGGTCCGAAGATTGCAAGATGGTACTCATACTCAAGAAATATATGAGTTGGCATAGAATAAGTAAATAAAAATTATAAGTGTCCTAACCTTATAAGCATATATTTTTCTCTTAATTTACAAAAGAAACTAGTTGTATTCACGAAAAAAAAAATTACAAGCATAACTATTCACTTCATATAGTAATGTACAAATAATACAAAATATTTTCTTTACATTTTTCTTTTTACAATAGATATATTCTTTCCTTCTTTAATTTCCATCATGAGTTGTGCAGATTGTTTGATATCCTCGTATCGTCTATCAGAGACTACTTTGAAAGCCCTCAGTACTGTTGATAATAAGACCTTTCCCTGAATATATGTAAACTGCGAACCTAAAAAAGTAGGTTAAACAATTAAAAATAATATATAAAAAAAAAAAATTATTTTCTTTATTTAAATATATAATTTGGCTCACTCTAGAATGGTATCAGTCCATAATTGTATATAACTTATGGAATAACAAATACTTATCCTAATTAATATAATATGTAGTATAATAATTAATAAGTATAATAATGATACCAATTAATACTTACAAAAGTAGTCCCAGAGATGATGATAATAATAATATATTTATATGTTTTGGGGACAACCTCCTTTTGTATAGAGTTAGTCAGTGCAGTAAATTGCTTATATATTGAATATAATAGAAATATGTAAATAAAATAATAAATTAAAAGTCATTTATATAAATCAATAATACACAAAACTAGACACTGAACAATAAGCTAGGCAAATAATTAACATTTCTCAGAATTAAAAATAACGAGTACCTAAAAAAATTCTGCATATTTAACACTATCAAAAAAACAAAAACTATACATCTTATTCAGAAGACAGGTATAAGGGTATAATTTTGAGTTGCACATATAAATAAAAATTTAAAATCCAATTGTATAGGTACTGGTAAGATTTTATACAAATAATTTGAACTAATATTATTTAATTAGGGCATGTAAAGGGTTCTTTTCTGTTGGTATGGGGGGGGGGGGACAACTTGACAAGAAATAAAAGGTATCATCCAATGTCATTCCATTACTCAGAAGAATCAAATCATTTGTGCTATTTTCCAATTTTAGTGACTTTTTCAATGTTGCTCGATTTAAATAATATTTTAACGAAATGCGCAGTCTTCCTCTTGGCCTTCTTCCCTCCATGAGAGTCACATATGTCTTCCTGGCAGTTCTTTCCTGGTCTATCCTAAGGAGTAGTCCGAAGCACCTTAGCTTGTGCTACTCTAGGATGCGGTCAGCCACTTTAACTCTGAGGCTAGTACGTATGATGCTGTTCCGTTCTCTAACTTAGAAAGCTATATTAAAAATTATTTAATAAGTGATGATGACTCTTTATTTAATGCTTAGTATTTTCAATGTTTCTTAAATTTGAGTTTTTACATGTCTAAATTTATTTAAGAAATAGTTGTTTCTTGTAAAAGGAATTTGTTCTCTGTTTATTTTGACTTGGTACCTGAAATAATAATTAAAAAAAAAAAAGCATAATAATTTTTTAATATGTATTTTTATTTATTTCATTGATTTTTTTTTTTTATAATGGAAGAAATTATGAGTCAATTTATATATCCAATTCTTTATGTTTTTTCTTTCTTGGTTTCTGCACCTTGATAGAGCCACATAGAAATGTCCACAAGTAAATATTGTTTCATTTGATGTTACACAAAACGACTGTTTTAAAACTCTGTTCTTCTGATTTATTCTATAATCATAGAAAATTTCAATCTCATAGTGAATTGCGAATGTTTCAATATGAATAGCATATCCAAGTGACCTTGAGTGTCCAGTGTTATCTTTGAAATACATACTATTTCATATTTTTCATCTCCTGATTAAAATCTAACACTGCAATATATTCTTCTGAATATTTCCCACTACCAATTTTGTGTCATTACACAGCTTATAAGAATAATAAGCTAAAATATTACACACTTTTCATATGTAAATTAAAATATTATACAGACTAAAATATTATATGATCTGGGCGGCGAAGGCCGAAGGATCTTGAACACCATCCTTTACCTCGGCGTGACACTTGATAAGCATCTTACCTTCTGCAGTCATGTCAGGGAGAGACTCAAACTGGCCCAGTTGAAGCCCTACAGGCTCTACCACCTGCTCACCTCACAGCAGATCTCACTTCGGCTTAAGTTAAAGATTTACTAGGTAATCATCCACCCGACTCTGGTCTATGGTGCCCTGCTCCTGCAACTACTCTTCAAGACCATGCAGAAAAAGCTGCAGTTTCTATAATTCCCTCCTTTGGCGAATAGTCGGAGGAACTTCACTCCAAAGGGCCAGGAACAGTGCCATTCTTGATGAGCTCCAGCTCCCTTCAGTGCTGGAGTTCATAGAGCGTAGGTACATAAAGGTTTTTGATGGGCTGAAGGCATGTGCTAACCTGCTGTTTAGAGAGGTCATCCTCCACCAAGACCCGGGAGGTTGCAAAGCACTATCTCCTTGGTTGACGTCCTTGCCGAGGGAAAGGCTTCGTGCTCTGCAGCCTGAAGTCATCTTAACCCCTCTTCCCTTTTATCCCCCCAGTGGAGAGGTCCTCCCCGTTCTTTGTACCCCTCGGCCAGTGGCTCCTGGGCCAATATTGTAACCCGTCTTCTGCGGTCCCAGCCCAAACCTTTATGCCATGTTGCAAAGAAAGGGCACTAAATACGTTTGCATATATTTAGATATATTTTATCTGTTTAATAATGGAGGTACAAGTATAATAGAGAGATAAGAATATTTCCTTTATAACTCACTTCTAGATTCTTGACATTATTTCAAAATAATTCTTAGAATAAATCTTTATGTAAATTTAATTTAAATCAAATTATTATAATAGTTTATAAAATGTTACCAGGACAATTTCTAATCCCATATCCAAAAGCAGACATTGCATGGTTGTAACTTTTAGATGGTTCATTTCCAAGGTAACGATCTGGATTAAACATTGTTGGGTTCTCCCAATAATAATTATCCATAAGCATTATCCTGCTACACAAAATAACAGTTGTTTTTGGAGGTATAATCTTGCCATCTAAAATTTATAGAAATAAAATTAATTTATTACTTTTTAATATTTCGCTATCAATACTCTTCTTCAAAAACTTCAAAACATTTTGTCAATTTATTGATACTTTAACCAAGCAAAAATCACCCTCTGTTTATCATATTGTGTAATATGTTGAATAAAAGTTTTAAAATTAATTTAGCAGTGTTTGGATAAGTAGAATATTAATCATATACAAAGCTCAATAAATTTTGGAAAGTTCTCTTGTTAGTTCCATCAGTTAAATTAGAAAAGATTCCTTTCTAATTAAATGAAATTCACCTATAATGATTTCTTCTTTAGTTCTTCTGGCCAAAGTAGGACCACTAATAAACCGAATAACTTCTTTCACTACCCTGGAAAAATAAATTTATTTACAAGTAATATATGGACATTATACTGAAATAAAAAAAA
This sequence comes from Halyomorpha halys, assembly GCF_000696795.3. Taxonomy (NCBI): domain Eukaryota; kingdom Metazoa; phylum Arthropoda; class Insecta; order Hemiptera; family Pentatomidae; genus Halyomorpha; species Halyomorpha halys. The sequence goes on from NW_027109908.1 coordinate 1,119,194, forward strand.
ATTAAATAATCACCTCTCCAAATATTCCATATTTTTTAAATCCATAATTGTTGGATCTCGGTCTGAGTCTCCAAAAATATTTTGTTGTTCTTGCCATGCTTTCTCTTGTAATTCTGGAAGTGTAGCCAGGAAAACAAGGGCTGTACTTACTAAAATACTAACAGGTTGTGATCCCTAAACAATTTTTAATTAAATCAGTAAAAGGATTACAAAGAATAATAATTGGCAGTTACTTATTATGACAAAAACAATACCTTGTGGTATTGAAACTTTTGCTTGTATTTACATTAATAAGTTATCGTTGGTTTGGTGCCAATGTGGCATATCTATTAATTTTGGAATTTTGGGTTATTTTGCAAAGTCTTATGTTATTTATATCATACGTAGAAGAAGTAGCAATAATCTATAAAAGGCGAAAGGATAGGACGTTCTTGGGGCGAAGAAATCTGCTGGAACGGAACTTGTACTAATCTATCAGCCTGGAGAAAATTTTAAACAATTCAGGAGCTATAGGTCCATAAGTTTATCACCCATAGTTGGATAATTACTGGAATCAGTTGTAAAAAGACACCTAGCTTATTTTCAATGCAATAGCATTATTCTAGATTTTCAATTTGATTTTCAGTATAGCTATTCCACTTCACACCAACTGGCAAGATTAATGGAATTCATTGTAAACCAATTTGAAATGAAGAAGCACAAACTAGTCTCATGGACTCATAACAAGTGTTTTATAAGGTTTGGCATCTGGGTCGTCTATACAAACTAAAAACATTGAACACTCTGAAATACATGTATAATATTCTGTGCTCATTCCTCAATGGTCAAACATTTACTGTTGGAGTAAATAACACAGATTTCACCACCAGACCTATCCAGGCCAGTACTCCACAAGGTTCAGTTCTTTCCCCTATTCTCTTTAACTTTAATTTAAAATTTATCTTGTAAATTATAACAGAACCTCTTCACTAAATATGAGGAAACCAATATTTTTCCCCATGAGCGGAATCCTTTATACGAGGAAGCATTTTTATAAAAAATGAACGTGAAAACTAACTATTCCAAAATTGACAGGTGTTGATGGCACTAAGAGATATCCATTTAGTGTATATACCCCACATATCAGTTAGTTTATACAGCATTTTGTGGATGTAAAAAAAAAAAATGTAGTCCCCTGTCTCAAAATTTAAAGTTTTATGCTTTAAGACGCATATAATCCAAAAATTGAATAAAAATGGCTTTTTTCCCAGGCTGTTTATTTATAATTTAGCACCATAGTCACAGCTTACCCCAGAATGATCCCCAAAATTAGGTATTCTGTCCACCATTTTTCAAATTTGTGTCCTTTCACTAATTTATGTGTCCTACAAAATGATGTATGAGATGAAATGTCCCTAGAATGATGTGTTTATTTATTTTTTTTTTTTTAAATAGTATCAAATCGTATTATTCCCTTTTTTCTGGACTTAATTTCATTTTGTATTATTTTTTTAATAACCCCTTCTTAGCAGAAACCTGTATAACCGATAAAGTTATTTTCTATAGGGGTAGCAGTTATATAGAAGTTTAACTGTATTACCATATTGTTTATATTAAGATATGTTGGGTCGTAAGACTATTCTCGTTACAATCATCGATACATACCACAAATAGCATTTCCATTAGCTCTTGTTGAATTTCTTTGTAGTTTTTATCAATTGAAGGGTATTGTTCCAACATAGCTTCAAGATATAAATTCTTAGTCATATCTAAAACATTATGAAGAAAATTATTAATAACTGTCCATCATATATTAAGCTAGTAAGAGAAGTATCCAACTTGTGTAAATGCCATGGTCATCTCCACATCATACCCACAAAAGCAAGTTGACTACAAAATCTTTTTAATAAGAGTGTAATTGTAGTATTAAAATATTTTGTCTATTTATTTTTGCCAATAAAAACTGAAAGAATAAAAATAAAAATGTATATGATGTTTTTTTGTAAATAAAACTAAAGGTTAAGAAAAAAAAATTATTATTATTATTTAAAACTTATTCAAGTGATATTTAAGGGTCATTTAAAGAAATATAATGTCATTTCGATCCGGTTTCCCGAAACTGTCAACAAGAAATTAGACTGAACAACAAGAAAATTTATATTTAACTATATCAAAGATTATTTTGAGTTATAGGGAGTTAATGACCTTAAAATGCATGGTTATTACTCTTTTTATTGCCACTATACCTTGACTACTTCACTCAGGATTTATCATTTTACATCACATCTTCACTAATTATATCCTTCATCTCTTTTCTCTGGGATTAAATGTGCGCTTAAATCTATGCTGGCTTATGAAATTTTTGCGAGACTATCCATCAGGAGCCACCAGTACTAATACCCTCATTGCTTCCCGCCAAAACTAAGAGCTTCAATGCTTCCTACCTAGGAGCACCACCAAAGTCTGTCCTATTTTGTTGTTGTGTTTATGTATTCATTGAAATGTAAATTATTAAAGTAAATGTATTACTTTTATAAATAAACTTTAACAAAAGAATATAGTGAATCACCAAAAAATTAAGTGTGCCCCTAACTGGCCTTTGCATTCTTAGTAGAATCATTACCCCAGAGATATTTAAGAAGCCTTTTTAGATGAAAAGGTTTATCCCCACTCCATGTTAGCCCCTCAAAATATTTTTCAAATGAGACAGTTCTGTAGGTATGAATAGAGAGATTGGTAGGTAGGTTGGGATCTTGTGTTTAATAGGCGAATGGATAAATGTAGGGTGAGGAGGTCAATGATGTAGGAAGATGTTTTGGTTATTAGAGATTGGAATATAGATGTGCCAAGGAGGATTTGTCTCCGGATAATGGGATAGAGCCAGCTTTGCTCGGAATAGTAATGAGAGATATCAGAACGATATGATGTGTCTTCTTTCGTACTTGTTCCTAATGGTCAGCACCTCTTTCCTACATCTTTAATCCTATCATAAGGCCCATTAGCTAGCACCCAGTCTAGAATTACATTCCTTTTCGTGCCTACAGACTAGTACCCTGTAAAACAAAGTTACCTTCCTACAAGGACCAGTGGCGAGTACCCTGTCTGGACATTCATTCCTCCTTTGTGACTGCAAACTAGAACCCTGTGGAGCAAAGTTTCCATCCTTCGAGAACTTATGGTTCGCACCCCTAAGACTTATCCTGTCTATTCACCTCCTAACCAGCTACCTTACCTATTTGAACATGCAGTCCTTCTGCTATAGAGTACCTCACATTGTCAATTGGAGTCAGATATTAACATAACCACCTCGACAAAATGAAAGAGTTGAATTAAGTTAGATTTATGAAATAAGGGGAAATTAGATTACCTGTATCTTTTCTTCAACTGAAATTTCTAGTATCATATACTGCATTCGTGGGAAATAATGATAGAAAATGAAGGAAAAGATGGGTAATTCTAATGCAGCTATGTGTTTCCTTGTTTGAGGCTTGAGAAAGACAGACAGACCTTTAACCTCTAGCAAGGAAAGGTAGAACTTAATATACAAAGAAAAGGTTGTAGGAGGAGTTATGGGAATCTATCTCGGGAATACATAAAACAAGATAAAATGTAAATATGTGTATATATTATCCTTAGTTCTAAGTAGCATATATAATTGTATTAGTTTAAATAAATAAAATAGGAGGTAAGAAAAAAAATCTAATGTTAAGTGGAGGAGGAAGAGGTCACTGGATCTGCATCAATTATTCGAGTTGCCCACTATACCGGAGTTCATCAAGCGACGTCACATCAATTTTTTCGATTCACTTCAGTACTGTACGAACCCGTTATTCGACACGTTAACACCTGCCCCCCTCCGGTGCGTTGGCAACACACTACGTAAGGTCACGTAGTATTAGGATTAAGTTTTTATTAGATTTAAGTTTGTTAAATTCAGAAATAATGTGAGCCCCAACACATTATACACTTTTATAAATACTGGCAACAAAAATAATACACTCCAAAGGACTCCTTAGAATGTAGATGTTCTACAGTAAAAGGAGAAAGTTCATTGTTTATAAATACGCCATTAAAAGTTTCTAGGGGTTTTGAAAAAAAAAAAAAAAATGTTATATCCCTCTTCACGGCGTTGCTTTCGTAAGGAGCCAGAACTAAAACATTTGCCCTGTGGATTATTTCGTTCTTGTGTGTCTAATAATAATATTGTCTTTTATTACTTTGACTTCTATGGATTTCTCCTTCTTTCTTTACCTTGTTTCCTATTGTAAGGCTCTGCGGCTAGCGCCTAATAAGGACTTGCATGCTCCCTTCGTGCGTACAGACTAGAACAATGTAGAACGAACTCATTTTCCTGGAAGAACAGGTTGCATTTGAGTGCTAATTGTCGAGCCCTGGTAGAAAGTACCTTATATCTTAAATTTGGAGTTAGATCTAACCCAACCACCTCGACAAGGTCATTGGCCCTGGTTTTTTTTTGTTTTTTTTTTGTAAACTTATTCATTGACGTGCAGTATTCAATTCGTGACTATTTAAGTTTGTTAAATTCAGAAATAATGTATACCCCAACACATTATACACCTTTATAAATACTAACAACAAAAATAATTTACTCCAAAAGACTCCTTAAATGTCTAGATGTTCTACAGGAAAAGGAGAAAGTTCAATGTTTATAAATACACCATTAAAATTTTGTAGGGTTTTGAAAAAAAAAAAAAAATTCGTGACTTGAAGTCACACACACTTTCAAAGGTGTAGTATAAGGATACACTAAATACATCATCTCATAAACCTACAACAGGGGTATTCATGATCTTTAGTTTAACATGTTAAAGCGTGTTAAATGGAAAAATTTATGTTAAATGGAGAAATATTTCATTCTTTTACCATGTTAAAACGATTTAACATATAACATGGCTGAGAGTCTGTTACTAGGTTTGTTAAATGGAGAATGACGTCACGAAACAGACCAGCTGAGCTCGTCCTCGTTTTATTTGTTATCGTGTTAGGTTAATTACACGTAGTTTGTGTTTTTTTTTTTTTTTTTTTTTTTTTTTTATGTTTTGGACCTTTTAAAAAATATAATCAATAGCCAAACTTTTACTTTTCACTTATTTTAGGCATGTTGTAATAAATTACTGTAATCAAAACTTAGAAGTGAACAATAACATGAAGTTATGGAAGGAAAGGTTACTAAACAAATTGCTCAGAAAATCCGCTAGGAGCTCTTATGCATTTACCATTTAACATGACATTAAACAGGGCTTCTCACAATGCTATACTTATAACATTTAACATGGTAAAACATTTTACATTTAACACAATATCATGAATACCCCTAAAATAGTTGTTAATTAAACAATTTCTTGAGTTCATATGCCACTAGAATTAGTACAAACCTTCCGTAGCCTTTTGTCGCTTCTCTCTTGTATTTTTCAGGCTCTGTAAAAAAGAAAAAAAAAAGTTTATAATTATTAAACACCTTTTTATTTTTTAATTCACAAAATATTTTTGTGAAGGTATAGCATCTTTAAAAATTACAACAACAAAATCTAGGCTGTTTTTGTAATTCACTTTAATTACTACTGTTCTTTTATAAAAGATGGCTCAAAACTATTAACTGCTCACTATTGCTTAAGAAATGCTGATCAAAACTTTTAATATACGTTGTACATTAATTTTGAGTAGACTTATCTTTTAAAGAGAAACCATTAAACATATTTTCTCTGATTGTGAAGAGGGTTGCCATGGGAGTATAGCGGGGGTGGCCAACTTTGTTGTATGTAAGATCTACTTTCTAATTTATAAGAGTGTCGCGATCGCCTTGTTGTTATGGGAATAGTCTAAGGAAAAAGAAGGGAAGTGAAAAGATCCACACCAGACTGAAAAGACAGGAAACTGCAAGTCGATTTCGACTATTACAGCACTTACTAGACAAACGGTCTAAACTTCCAACACATTACAAAAGACTGATCTACATGACTGTAATAAGGCCAATCTGGACATATGGAGTTGAGCTTTGGGGCTCCACTAAACCTTCGAATTCCTCTCGTATTCAATCCTTACAATCCAAAATCCTTCGTAAAATCCTCAATGCTCCTTACTTTGTCACAAATAAAATCATACATGAAGACCTTAATGTTCTCTATGTAACCGATCTAGCCCGAACCAGATATCACTCCTTCCATTATAAACTCTCTAACCACTCAAACCCCCTAGTTTCTAATCTTGCATCCTCTTCCATTCCTGGCAATCCTCCGAGGCGCCTGAAAAGAAGTTGGCCACGAGACCAGCTAATGTAAAATGTCATTAGAGTGCTACCAATGGGTAGTTTCTCTACACGCCTGTAACACTTCAATTTAACTTAGATCAGATTTACTAAATGTATTATAATGTTCAGTTGTAAATAGCAATAAATAAATATTTAAAAAAAATATTTTTAATCACTTATTCAAAATATAGGCTCGTAAAGAAAAAAAACTTCCAGATCCATCTTTTGATAGCAGCATTTGTACATGCGTTACCTAAATACGTAAAAATTCGTTTTTGTTTTTTGCTAACTTAAAAGTGCTATTTAATTTTTTCATCAGTTGTCTAAGTTGTAATATTTGTTCTTAATTTGAAAAAGTTTCTATAAAGCTGCACAGTATGGCTGATAATATGATTTCAATATTTCTTCAATATGTATCATGAAAGAATAATAGGTCTTACTTTTTTTGTATACTTAATCTCCATTTTTTATTATAAATAATTAATCATTGTAAGTAGGAAAAAAATATGTCTCAGTTTATTCGAGAAATACAATGTAAAGAGGCTAGTCTTTTGCCTAGTTTTCCTAAATGGCAGGTTGGAAATGATAGTTATCTTATTTATAGAGGGTCCTACAAAGAGGACTCAAAATGTACCTTTTTTTTTATAGAGGTGAAAATGTTATTTAAAAAAGTGTTAATTTCATGTTTTTATATGTTTGTGCTTTTATTTTTTGAAAATAATACAAAACTTAAGGCTTAGGGAAATCAGTTATATTGGTTTGTATTTGAGTTGTATGAGAGCTAAATCTCCCCCTCGCATCAGTTAAGCTTCTGCCTAAATCACAACCCCAAAAGAAATCCCAGACTGATTAAAAAGTTTAAAATAAAGAAAATTCCTAGTCATGATTTGATCCCAGACATAGCTATTAAAATGATACCACGGAAAACTGTCGTTTTCATCACATCAATTTTTATCAGTTGCCTGCGTACTGGATATTTTCCCGATACGTGGAGCGTATAATTTCCATTGCTGGAAAATTATTGGAATCAGTTATAAAAAACCACTTTTTTTTTCAGAACATCCAAATTATTTCGGTTTTCAGTATAGACATTCCACTTTGCACCCACTGACAAAGCTAGCGGAATTTATAATAAACGGATTTGAAAAGAAGAGACACACCTTGGCAACGTTCTTGGACTTCCAACAAGTCTTCGATAAGATCACCTTGGTATCAAGGTCTCCTATAAAAACTAAAGAAAAAATACTTATATAATATTTTAAGCTCGTTCCTCAACGGCGTAGCATTTTCCGTTAGAATAAATAACACGGATTCTACCCACAAACAAATCCATTCCTGCACTCCACAAGGTTCAGTCCTTTCTCCCATTCTGTTCAACTTCTATCTTCACGATATCATCCAGTCCTCACATTCCTCTAAATATTCTATGTTCGCTGAAGATACAGCAGTGTTCTCTCGATATGATGACATAATAATCACTAAAAATAATGTTCAAATTCACTTTAATCATCTATAACATTACTTCACTAAATGTATGATTAGTCTGAACACTGAAAAATGTACTTCAAAAGTTTTTACTCCCACTAGACCAATCGGAACTAATCCTCAAAGGTAAAAATATGAAATAAAATCCGGCCAACGAAACAGTAAGATGTAAATTATGGGAAATCGCCTCGATCGGCGCCTGACCTGGAATCATAATCAACATTAAACTAACTCAAACCTATGTGAGGGTTAGCAATGCTATATCCTAACCTAACTATAAAATTCAATTTTTTTTTTTTTTTTTTATTATTTATTTATTGTAATTTACAACTGTACAAAATAATACAGCAG
>NW_027109908.1:1128061-1128992 GCF_000696795.3 Halyomorpha halys
CAGCTGTATAAACCGTATAAAGAATGGGACCTAAGATACTACCTTGGGGAACACCGGCGGACTGAGAAAAGAGAGATGAGTAGGCTAGGTTATGAAAATCCAAATTAAAACCAGAAACAACTGTTCTTATTTTTAAAACAATTCTCAGGCCACTGCTGATGTATAGCTGTGAAGTCTTGGGAGCGACATCATTTACGAAAAAGAAAAAAATTACAGTCCTTTCAAAATATAGTCCTAAGAACCGCAGAGGATATTCCTAGGTTTGTAGGAAATAGCCTATTGCATCGGGAATCACAAATGGAATCGATACAGGATTCCACTAAGGATCGATTCATGAAATTCCACTCTCATTCCTCAGAAACCCAGGCTATTGTATGATCTTTTGTAATAAATTCTATTTTTATCAATTATTAATAAATGGAATATGGTCCGAGTGCGGTCAAATAAAACTCAAATAGTAAATTGGTGTACTATTTTTATTTGAGCCAACTTTTCGCCCCACGTTGCAGGACTTCGTCAGGACTAAAAAAGATACAAACACTAGACAGAAAAAAAATTAGTGGAAAATAACTGAGGTATACAATGAAACGAAAATTTAATAAGAAAAATTAAAGGTTATAAACAATAAATTAAAATGGTAATAGTAACAGATAAAGAGAAGAAATATTAAAGAAAGTACAAATTAAGGGATGAAAAGGGATAAGAATAAAATAAAATGAATGAGACAGAATTCATACCTGTTTTGACGGAAGTCAAAGTCAAAGCGAACCGTTTGTATTGGGTGGAGTGGGGATGGCAGTTAACTACGTCACATAATAACGAAAATAATTTTAAAGTAAACAATGTAAAAAATATTAAAATTAGGTAAACAATAAATGATAATATACATTATAGAGAGTAAATATTAAAGAAATATTTACAAAAATATAAT
>NW_027109908.1:1129372-1134161 GCF_000696795.3 Halyomorpha halys
TCTGGTTCGGGCTAGATCGGTTACAAATGGAACATTAAGGTCTTTGTGGATGATTTTATTTGTGACAAAGTAGGGAGCATTTAGGATTTTACGAATGATTTTGGATTGTATAAGGATTGGATACGAGAGGAATTCGAAGGTTTAGTAGAGCCCCAGAGCTCAACTCCGTATGTCCAGATAGGCCTGATAATTGTCATATAAATCAGTCTTTTGTAATGAATTGGAAGTTTGGACCGTTTGTATAGTAAGTGCTGTAATAGTCGGAACGATGTGCAGTTTCCTTTCTTTTCAGTCGTGTGTGAGGGTTCCTGGTTAGTCGTTTGTCCAGATGTAGTCCAAGGTAGCGGATCTGTTCAACAGGGGTAAGGGCAACATTATTGAAGTATACTGTAGAGTAGTCAGTAGGTTTACGACGGAGGGTAAAGGTAATTTGATGGGATTTGTTGGAATTTATTTTAATTCTCCAAATACGACACTTCTTCGAGGGCTGTGATAATAATATAAAATAAAGAAGAAAAAAAAAATTACAATATATATGGATAGAAAAACAAAGAAGAAATAAAGTTAAAATAAGGTTGGCTCAAATAAAAATAGTACACTAATTTACTATTTGAGCTTTATTCTATTTATTGATACACACGGCCAGTCAGCAATCTTCCAATTTAGCATTTATTTTATTCATATTACTTCTATTTTATTTATTTTTTCTTTTTGTCCTTTATCTCAAATTAACTTGTTTTTTTTTTATACCCATTTAAAGGCAATTGTTTGTTTTGTTAGGTCTACGAATGTCATTATTTTTGTTATTAACTTTTATTAAGAATTATCATTTTTTTTGTAATTATAATCCTCCCCCCCCCATAATCAATTGTTAACAAAAAATACCTACCAGGCCGATCAGGTATTAAATGAATAATAAAAATAAAAATAAAAACGTGTCACAACTTGTCCAAACCAGATAAACCGTCATATTGATGCAACCTGTTGAGCCACAAAGTCTCTATTATAGAGTTTAACATAGAAATATCTAAGAAATAATATCTTAATTACAAAGTTTTAAAAATTTTCCGTAACAGAGGTATCGGGACTTCATTGTAATAATCAGCATTAGTGGTTTCTCAAATATTCATGGACCACTTAACCGGGTTTCACCTTCCTTACATTGTATCTTTACTAATGATTTACTTATAATTAATGGTAACTATTTTATCATTAATGACTGTATTTATTATATTAATTAGTAATGTTGTTAACTTACTGTTTCGATAATTTGATGGAATGGTTTCGTCAAAATAGAGAAAAACAAATATATGTTTAAAAAAAACCCATAGACAGGATTGATGAAAGTTTTCGCTACTTTACTCATTCCCCTATAAAAAAAAAAATGTATATATATATTAAAATTGTATGGAGTAAGTAACTTTTATGAAAAAGTTGAAGGATATGATATAAGTTATAGGATGAGAAAAAACTCAGTAATATATAGGTAGGAGAAAAAGAAATCGATTATTTGTTCGGTTGTAGGCTGTAGCTATCGATATCTCGTAAAGTATCCATCAAACAATTTCTGATTTCTTCCCAGAGGTGAGCCCCTGAGTACTTTTTAATGAGTACTTAGTATTATTTAAGGAAGTACTGTTTTTCGAAAAATGGTTATACAAAGATATGATTTTTTTCGAGATCACATTCAACTCCCAAATTTTGCCCCAATTAAGGGTGCACACTGATGCTTAGTGGACCCTAGGACTGCTACAGTAACAGAATAAATAATTATCTGGCACTCCCTTCTTGGTACTAGCTACTGCTTCTTTGAATTCCAGGTAACGCTGTTGAGGTTCCAGCGGTATCGTCTGCATATGCCAGATGTTGAGTCTGGCGATTGTGAATGGTTCCTCTTGCGTGAGTTCTGACTGAAGGAATTGCTTCTTCAAGAGCCATATTAAAAAGAAGAGGGACAATGGATCACCCTGTCTGAAACCATTATCCACAGCAAATTTCTAAGCTTAACTCCACAAGTAGCACTCATCAGCCTAACAAGTTTCTTGAGTATATTCAGCCTACATTCACCAAAACATTCAAAAGTCCTACTCTTTCCACACTGTAATATAGTCCACAAATAGTGGATGCGTGTCCATGGTGAATTCATAAGATTTTTCTATTGTGCTCAGGGAGGATCTCTAGTCAGCCTTCAAGAACAATATAATCAGAAATGAAGTCAAACCTTTACTAATTTTATAAATATATAGATTTATATACAAGGTGTCCCAATATACAGTTTCACTCGGAGTAACTTGCGATTTTTACTATCATTTAGCTGTATATATAGTATAGGGTTTTTTTTTAAGCCCGATAGAACTTGAAATTGTAAAAAATAACACAAAAAATTAAATTGTAAACAAAATTTTTTTTTTATTCGAAAGATCAATACGTGACATTAACATTTGAAAATGATTTCGGGCATATGGGCACCGCGGCTGTTCTTGACGAAGCGCATTCTGTAAAATTGTGTTCAGCGATGAGGCGCATTTTTGGCTTAACGGGTTTGTTAATAAGCAAAATTGCCGCATATGGTCGTGCGATTTGACACCTCTCGATTATTTCCTGTGGGGCTACGTGAAGTCACTGGATTATGCTGATAAACCAGCAACAATTGACGCCTTGGAGGCCAGCATTGTTCGTGTTATTCGTGACATACGGCCAGCAGTGCTCGAAAAAGTGGCCCAAAATTGGACGTCCAGAATGCGCTTCGTCAAGAACAGCCGCGGTGCCCATATGCCCGAAATCATTTTCAAATGTTAATGTCACGTATTGATCTTTCGAATAAAAAAAAAATTTTGATTACAATTTAATTTTTTGTTTTATTTTTTACAATTTCAAGTTCTATCGGGCTTAAAAAAACACCCTATAATAGTACAAGAGCCAGGAAGAAAAAAAGGCACCCAAATTTTCGATTACTTCAATGAAAACTACGTATAACTACTAGTCAAAATTGATGAGTCTGCCAAGTATAGGTAGGGGGATTAAAAAATGGCGACTGTTTCAAAACCTTACAAACACATTGTTTTTTCATTCGGAGCTCTATATCTTAAAAATTACCAACAACACAAGAAAATTTAAGAGAACATTATTTAAAGGAGAGTAAATTTGCTGAAATATTAGCCCTAACAGAACTATTTACGTCCAATAGTTCTCGAGATATTGATTGAGAAATCTATATCTCAGGAACTATGTGACGTACATATGTATATTAGCACTCAAATTAAAGCTAGTTTAATGGAGTATAAAGAAATTTATGACCTTTACCTTCGTAGGAATAGTAGTTTTCATGATATTTGCTAAAATAAATTGATTTATAGTTGTTCGGACAATAAATTTGATTTATGAAAAACTTTATTTCAGAAACTATTGGACGTACCGATGTCTGCCAGCTCTCACATTAAAGCTAGTTACATTTACTACAAAATAGTTAATTATGTTTATATTTGTAGGAGTAGTAGTTTTTATGATATTTGACAAAATAAACTCACAAAATGTTAATTTCTAGTTGTTTGTATATAATGCTGGATTTTTGAAAAAATATATCTCTAGATCCATAAGATGCACATATGTCTGGTAACACTCAAAATAAAGGAAAATTAACTTACTATAAAGTAGTTTATGACACTTATCTTCGTAGGAGTAGTAGGTTTTATGGTATTCACATATGAATATAAATTTGGCAAATGAAAATTTGTCCGAACAATTATAAATCAATTTATTTTAGCAAATTTCATGTAAACTATTACTCCTACAAAGATAAACATCATAAACTACATTATAGCTCATTAAACTAGCTTTAATTTGATTGCTAATAGAATGAAGTACGTGAAATGGTTTTTGAGATGTAATTTTTTCAAATAAATTCACTAACTACTGATCTTTTAGTACGTCCCATACAACATTTTTATGAAATGTTGCTTTTTAAAAAGCTATATCTCGAAAACTATTTAACGTAAATAACTATTAAGGTTCATATTTTAGCAAATTTACTCTTCTTTGAATGATGTTCTCTTAGGTTTTCTTGTGTTGTTCTTACTTTTTAAGATATAGAGCTCCGAATGAACATTTTTTTTTGTCGGTTTGAAACAGCCGCCATTTTTTATTCCCCCTACCTATACTTGGCAGACTCATGAATTTTGACTAGTTATTATACATAGTTTTCATTAAAGTAATAAAAAATTGGGGTGTTTTTTCTCCTCTTAGGCTCTTGTACTATAAGGGAAAATATTACGATTGTAAAAAATTTCGAATTTGAGTTTTTAACGGAAATACATGTCTTGAAGTACACTGAACCCAGTATATCAGTTCTCGCAAAATAATTTTTATTAAACTCGCAACATCAATGTAGAATTAAATGTTCTTTAATACTACCTACGTCTTGTCCTCATTGAAATATTCATACAGGGCTTGAATAAAAAAATTCCTTTGAAGTACCTTAAAATATGATTAAAAAAAACAAACAAATACAGAACGTATTGTTAGCGATAATAGGCAATAGATAAATACAATATATTGAATAATATAATGAATAAATACAGAAGAAAAAAGGAAAAATAGAAATATTCACTTCTCGGGAAAAGTCGTAAACTCCCCCCCCCCCCCAATCTTTCCCCATTGCATTACGGCTTCGTTATCTTTTGCTAAATTATTGTATTCTTGGCTGGAATAAAATTGATATTTGTTATTCCCACCTCAATCCTCAATTATCCCACCTCAATCCTCAATTATTCCCACCTCAATCCTCAATTAT
>NW_027109908.1:1134211-1137789 GCF_000696795.3 Halyomorpha halys
TTATTCCCACCTCAATCCTCAATTATCCCACCTCAATCCTCAATTATTCCCACCTCAATCCTCAATTATTCCCACCGCAATCCTCAATTATCCCACCCGAAAAAATACAAATCTAAAATCCTAAAATACAAATATTTATAATAGAAGAAAAAAAATTCATACTGTTTTCCTTCCCTGGTCATTATTTATTTATTTTTTAGATTATTTTTTATTTTGAGAAAAAAAATTTACTTATTTTTTGTAATGGATTCTGATAATAAATCAGATTTGAGGACGAATTAATGATACATACATTTTTTAGCTGAGGCGTTCTGAAGGCATAAATCGCTAAAAACCAACAACAACAAAAAAAATAAATGTTCAAAAACGTTGTTCTATGATTTGCGCCTATACAGAGCGGAAAAATTTATTTAAGTTGGATAATTCAATTTTATGTATATTACGTCACCATAATTGAAGCTTTGTCATCATACCAGCTATTTTAGTCTCCTCTGTCCGTTGAGGAATTCATAAAAATCGATTGTTAAAATTTTTAATGAGGTGTAGATAGTTGACCATAGATTAATGATTGGAGAAATTTGTCGGAGGGTGCGGTCAGCAAAGAACAACATAAATAAACAAAACCATATTTATTTATTTTATGCCAACGTTTCGACCTGAGTTTCAGGTCTTCATCAGGGGTTATGGCGTAGAAGGTAGGCCTAAAACACAGGTCAAAACGTCGGCATAAAATAAATAAATATGGTTTTGTTTATTTATGTTGTTCTTTGCTGACCGCACCCTCCGACAAACATCTCCGATCATTAATCTTTGGTCAACTATCTACACCTCATTACAAATTTTAACAATCGATTTTTATGAAACATCGGTTTCTAAAACAATTTCATTCTATTCATTTTTTTAGATTTTCCCCAAAATACGATAAAAAAATTTTTTTTTCTTTATTTTAGGAAAAATACTTTTTCTAAATTGTGTCATGAACAACTTTCAGGTTTCTTCTTATTATTTTTTAAGTAGCAATAGCTGTTATGAGTCTATTTACATGTTTTTGGTTGCCTCTACAGACCTTATAGATCTCTGTCCGCCCGAACAAGGCTTCTCCTCGCGTGTCTGTCTTGGGCTACTTGTTTCCAGTTTGCTGCATGCAGCTCTTTTGCATCTCTGTTTATCGATCCGGTTCTTGGCCTCCCTCGTGGTCTATTTCCAACTTTAATGGTATTCATTGTTGTGTTGAGACGTCCTGATGGATTGCTTCGATCAATCAGTCCCGGTCATGATCTGAACCTCCTTGCTTTCATATCATGAGATATTTATTGACTTGTTTCTGGAAGCAGCTCGCTGTAAGTTCTTCTCCTCCATCTGCTTGAAGGACTTTCCGTTCAAATCTCTTAATCTCTGCTTTCTACCTGTTAGAACCCAGACCTTGCAGCTGTGTATCAGAGTTGGCTTCATCATGCCATTGTACACCCTTAGCATCAGATTATATATTATGTTACTGGAACTTGGATTTTGAAAACACTTAAATTATAATGGAAACATAAATTAGCTACTTACTGAAACCTTTGTGGGCTAATGCTGTACAAATGCAGTGACGCCAAAATTAATTGCAGCTGGTAAAGACGCGTTTCAAGTTTAAGAGGAAAAAATAGGAAATAAAAGAAAAATATAATTTTAAAAACTTACCAATGCACAATTTTGTATAATTCATTATTTTCTATCATGTTCAAATCGCAACCAAAATGAGTTTCTGAAAAAAAAAATTAAAAACTATTTTTACTTTCACTTAATTATATTTTTATTTATTTATTTTAATGACTCCCTTCCTGGCCATCTCTGACAAACGGGAGGACCATAGTGGGAAGACAGTCAAGATTTCATTTCGTGGTACTACCACAGAAATAAAATTGGACTCCCCTCCCTCAGGCCGGATTCGAACCGCCTGAAACCCCTCACTTACCTATATATGGAATATATAGTTAGAGAAAGTAGTGCAAACGTAAAAAAATTAGAATGCAACTTTTCTACTTTGTGTCTGTGTAAGTCTACTTCAAACACTAAGTGTCATAAAATACTGAAATTAAATATTTAAGACGAATTTATGCGTCAAACGTTACACTAACGTTTTCGATGATATCAACTGAGCACAAGTGCCATTTTACATAATATATTTTTTCGGAAGATCTTTGATCGACCGTCAGTAAATAATTAAAGGAACCATTAGGTGAGGTCATAATAACTCAAAAACTAAATAAACTATTCTTATGAAGTTAGAGAATAAGATATTTGTTATATTATTCCTATTTAACATTATTTTAGTAATATCTTTTTTAGCCCTAATGAATCCCTGAAAAGAGAACCGATATGTTGGCTAATGATAATAATAATTTAATAATTATAATATTGGGTTGTGAAATAAGTTCGTAGCGTTTTTCAATATTTCAATTTAATCCTTTCTGTGTTTATAAAATCATGTTTACTTGGTCAATAATGTTTACATATTCTAAAAAAAGGATTAGTTAAGGTGCTTCTATGCATCAGTTTCAAGAGATTCCTTATCTTTAAGTGGTATTTTGCTTGCTCAAAATGGAAGAGAAAAAAAATTGTTTTCGTTATTTAATGATTTTTTATTCCCGAAAAGGAAATAAGTTGTCAGGAAATTCAGTGTCCTCATTGTGCATTCAAAACAACTCAAAATTACCGTTAAAAAACATATAATGTGCTATCACACAAACGAGAATCCTTTACAGTGTCCTCATTGTGTTTTATACATATCGTGGCGGATGTGGGGGTTCAAATATGCCCTTGCATAAACTGCCGGCCAGTATTAAATAAATAAAAAAAATCCTTGTAATATAAATAATATTTAAAGATAGTTACCAACAAAAAAAAAAGTTTCAAACAGCAGCATAATATATATATTTGTAGCGAGAGGGAACAAGCGGTGCGATCACAACTCATCAGAGCGCTCCACCTCGAGCCTCATCGAAGCTCCAAAATTTACATATTACTTCATTTTGTAAAGAACACGTTGTAATTTTTATATATTAATAATTTCTATACATAATACTTAGCAATATCTGAACAATGAATAGTAAATGATAACAATGCAATGCACGAACCTATCTCAAGCAGACATGTACCGACCGCTTCTCGGTCACAGTCGCATGGACTAGGCCTATAAATAAGGGACTCTAAATTCCCCAATTTGATCTTAGATCCACATCCTTTCCTGAGTCTAGTCATGGCACAGGTAGCGTATACACTGCTTGAGATAGAGAAGTTCATTGCCAATCTATGCTCGCAAAAGTCGTTATTTCAGTACGCACACCTAAGACGATGGCCTATCTCCTCTTCTTCTTTCCAGCAATCTTAGTCCGTCCGCTTCATCTCGGCAACTAAGATTGTAACCTAATCCTTAACGGTTACACTGGTCCGTCCGCTTCATCTCGGCAACCAGTGTAATTTCCCGGCTCTAGTCCGTCCGTTTCATCTTGGCAACTAGAGCTGCACCTAGCCTTGTCAGCTTACTGGTCCGTCCGCTTCATCTCAGCAACTAGAGCTGCACCTAGCCTTATCAG
>NW_027109908.1:1138014-1143360 GCF_000696795.3 Halyomorpha halys
CGCTTCATCTCGGCAACTAGAACTGTTACTCTACCTCAGACTCTCTCACCTAGACCTCCTCTACCTAGTCAGTGTCTAGGGCTCATCCTCTGACACGGCCGTTCCTAACTTATAATGAATACGCCTAGTCGTGGGCCTTCTGTAAAGTGGATATCAGGCTGGAGAAATCGCCTAAGACCAGAGACAACCCCGAAATATTCATATTATACAAAACAATTAATATAGGAACTTCCAAATTTTAAATAAACTATTTCAGAAAGGATAATATTTACAAAAAAAATAATTTACTGATAAAAAAAATTAAACATTATTGTATTAACAAAAAAAAGTTTATGATTGGGAGCTTTGAACCCACGAACTCTGACTTCGCAGGGCGATCTCGTACGAATGAGCAACATTCATTTACACTGTCTGACGAATTGGCTCTGAGGAATTGGTTCCTAACACTTATTTGGACTGAGTCTCTATGAGGACTTGGTCCCTACAACTATCTGTGGGGACTTGGTACCGAGTACAACGCATTAAGCCGTTATACATCTACTGTTTACGAACTTAATTTCTACTCTAAACAAACAAACAGTATACCTCTGTATACATACATACGTACGTTTTTACAAAAAAAAAAAAAATTCTCTCATACGGTGTCCAAAAAAAAAAAATTAAACCTGTTCCACTACAACGCATGAAGGGTGAGTGGTGTAAGGAAGTACTGTAACTAGATTGGTCAGAATCACGCTCGACCGCCAGATTTTTACGAATTAAGGGTACCTTACTTTATGAGGCTGGGTGCCCATAAAATTCAACAGCAACGGCAAACATAATAATTATCTGCCACAGCTGAATTCAAACCCGGTTCCTTGGAGTTAGTAGTCCAATGCCTTACCAATGAGCTACCCACTCCCCGTATTTTATTCATATAATAATGTAATATGTGGAGTAGTTTGTTACATTTCATAGAAAGGGTGCAACTTTGTAAATAATAATAATACATATTTACCGATTACTGAGTCCATCGTCGCCATCGACGTGTACCTCTCAATATTAAATGCTCCACTTTCATGTTCCATTTTATCAACCATCCTTTTGGCAATTTTGACAAATGTATTGTGGTAATTGATGAGATTTTGATTATTCATTGAGTGGTTGATTATTTTTCTTCTCTGCTTCCATTTCGTGTCTGAATCTAATTGTCATATACAAAATAAATACATAATTATGAAAGATAGAAATATATTTTTGCGGTAATACTATTTTTGTTAAGTTTTTGAGTGAATTTTCAAAATGAACTTTGAAACTTTGGTTTTATGAGTTAATAGTTGATCTTGGATATATATGAATGAGGAGTACAAAAAACAAAAACATAATGAATAGAAACTAACTAAGAATATAGATACATAAATAGTGTTGAAAGAAAGTGTATGGTCTAAGTATTATAAGAATATAAGGGCTGAATGAGAAATGGTAATATAATGATATTAAGAAAGAGAAAAAAAGCACAAAAATAAAAATAAAATGAAAATCTAGTAAATATATGTACAAAATGAAAATTAAAATGATGACTAATATAGGAATAAAAAATCATATGTAAATAAAATTATATTTTATTTCTCTAATCCTGTTTTGTTACTACCAACCATCTTCTCCTCATTTAACCTTGTTTATTTGAAATGATTAGCCATCTCACTTTGTTACAAATAATAAAAACTTAATCAAAATTAATTATGAAATTAACACATATTGTTACATATTTTGTTGTAAATCACATATTTTCTGAAATATTTGTTATTTTTTACATATTTTTAGATATTTTGTCCTGAATCATGTATTTCTTTAAATTATTACTTCAATTGTAAATACATTTTTCGCAGCAACTACGTAAAATTCAAGAGAACGCAAGAAACTTAAAGGAGAAATTTATCATTTATCATAAATAGTGCGTAAAAATTCTATATTTTCATCTTTGAACACAAATTAAAAGCAGTGGCAATAATAAATTTTCCCACAAAATTACATCGAGAAGTTCTCAGAACCAATTAAAAAGAGCAAGGGTCTTATTCCTGTAGCATTTTCCTAGAATTTATTTTTTTACTCCTCAATCCATTTCTCTGTTTCCCCCCTTCCGCTAGTCCTTTCTCATCTTAATCTTGTTTCACTCCCCTAGTTTAATTACAATTACTAATTAATATCTCGTTATAGAACAGCTATGTTTTCTCTAAGTACATTTTTTTGTACATATTTTAACATAATTACTTTAAAATATTATTCATATAATATATAATAAATACGTATTTATGTAACTTTTTTTAAGTTATAAAATTAGTAATTTATATTGTTGAATAATACATAATTTATAAATAGATATTTTTTTAAATATTTGACAATTTATTAGCACATATTTATGTACATATTTCAGATTTTTTAGCACATAAAAATCCTATCCCTAGTTATAACGATTCCCTAACAGCGGGTAAAGCGGTGGTTATTTGTTGGGTAAAGCGAGTATTTTAGAGGAGCTGATCAGGTATTATTGGTCGGGAGAACCAGCACAACACAAATTACATAAAACAACAAAACATAAAAAAAATAATAAAATTTTTATATCCCAAGCAAAACCAGACTTCTTTCATAATGAAATAAAGAAGTAATGTAAAATCCGGCCCCCCCGTCACGAAAGAATCCCGTTTGACCCTGAGAGGTAAGCCCAGTGGGTTTTCAAGTAATTAGGGCTCTGCACCTTAGCTGCAAGAAAATGGAAAGGCCCCATGTTCATGCCAAGTTATATTAATTTGTAAATAGTTGTAGTTTTTAATTTTTTGTATTATTTCCTTTATAAGTTTATTTTATTTGTGAAAAAAAAGAAGAGATGTATTTATATTTTTAATTACAATTTTTTAGAGTAAAATATACAGTTGCTAACGCATCCCCTATAGTACAAGAGCCCAAAAGGAGAAAAAAGGCAGTTATCTCATTCCAATTTTTTATTACACTAATGAAAACTATGTATAATTTCTAGCCACAATTGACGAGTCTGCCAAGTATAGGTAGGGGGAATAAAAATGGCGGCTATTTCAAATCGTTAAAAATAATTAATTTTTTATTCGGAGCTCTATATCTTTACAATTACCAACAACGATAGAAAATCTAAGAGAACATCATCATTTAAAGTTGAGTAAATTTGATACACTGTAAGCTTTAATGGAGCTATTTACGTTCAATAGTTCTGGAGACATAGCTTTTTAAAAAGCAACATTTCATAAAAATGTTGTATGAACGTACTGAAAGATCAGCAGTTAGTGATCTTTTTTTTAATAATTTATTTATTGTATTTACAACCGTATACATATATACACATCAAGTAAATTTGCTGTAAGTGATATTATGATATGATACAAACATGTGGAGAATGTTTGTATCAATGTTTCATTTGCCAAATTTATATTCATATGTGAATATCATAAAAACTACTACCCCTACGAAGATAATTGTCTTAAACTACTTTATAGTAAGTTAAATTTCCTTTGTTTAGAGTGTCAGACATATGTGCGTCTCATGGGTCTAGAAATATATTTTACCAAAAATCGTACATTTTATACGAACAACTAGAAATTAACATTATGAGTTTATTTTGTCAAATATCATAAAAACTACTACTTCTACAAAGATAATCATCATTACTTATTTCATAAATGGAAAGGCCCCATGTTCATGCCAAGTTATATTAATTTGTAATAAGTTGTAGTTTTTAATTTTTTGTATTATTTATATTTATAAGTTTATTTTATTTGTGAAAAAAAATAATAATAACAGATGTATTTATATTTTTAATTACAATTTTTTAGAGTAAAATATACAGTTGCTAATGCATCCCCTATAGTACAAGAGCTCAAGAGGAGAAAAAAGGCAGTTATATAATTCCAATTTTTTATTACACTAATGAAAACTATTTATAATTACTAGCCAAAATTGATGGGTCTGCCAAGTATAGGTAGGGGGAATAAAAAATGGCGGCTGTTTCAAAGATATAAAAAATTTTTTTTTTAAAGGTTTACACAAGAAAAACTAAGAGAACGTCATTTAAAGAATAGTAAATTTGCTAAAATATGAACCCTAATAGAGTTATTTACGTTAAATATTTTTCGAGATATAGCTTTTTAAAAAGCAACGTTTCGGAAAAATGTTATACGGGAGGTACTGATAGATCAGTAGTTAGTGAATTTATTTTGAAAAATTTATGTCTCAAAAACCATTTGACGTACAGATCTCTATTAGCACTCAAATTAAAGCTAGTTTAATGAGCTATAAAATAGTTTATGATGTTTATCTTCGTAGGAGTATTAGTTTACATGAAATTTGC
Organism: Halyomorpha halys; assembly: GCF_000696795.3. Lineage (NCBI taxonomy): Eukaryota > Metazoa > Arthropoda > Insecta > Hemiptera > Pentatomidae > Halyomorpha > Halyomorpha halys. Next base: position 1,142,369 of record NW_027109908.1, read on the forward strand.
TAAAATAAATTGATTTATAATTGTTCCGACAAATTTTCACTTGCCAAATTTACATTCATATGAGAATATCATAAAAACTACTACCCCTACGAAGATAAGTGTCATAAACTACTTTATAGAAAGTTAAATTTCCTTTCTTTTGAGTGTTGGCAGACATATGTACGTCTTGGATCTACAGATATATTTCTTCAAAAATTCAAAATTTTATACGAACAACTAGAAATTAACATTTTGTGAGTTTATTTTATCAAATATCATTAAAACTACTACTCCTACAAAGATAAACATATTAAATATTTTGTAGTAAATTTAACTAGCTTTAATTTGAGCGCTGGAAAACATCTGTACGTCCAATGATTTCTGAAATAAAGTTTTTCATAAATCAAACTTATTGTCCGAACAACTATAAATCAATTTATTTTAGCAAATATTATGAAAACTTCTATTCCTAGGAAGGTAAAGGTCATATAATTTTCTATAGTACATTAAACTAGCTTTAATTTGAGTGCTAATAGACATCTGTACGTCTCATAGTTCCTGAGGTATAGATTTCTCAAAATAAATTAACTAACTACTAATCTTTCAGTAGATTTTTAAGAAATTTTGCTTTTTAAAAAGCTATATCTGGAGAACTATTGGACGTAAAAAGCTCTTTTAGGGCTAATATTTCAGCTCTTGTTTAAATAACGTTCTCTTAGGGTTTCTTGTGTTGTTCCTACTTTTTAAGATATAGAGCTCCGAATGAAAAATTAATGTTTTTTTAAGGTTTTGAAACTGCGCCATTTTTTATTCCCTCTTATACTTGGCAGACTCATTAATTTTGACTATTAATTATACATAGTTTTCATTAAAGTAATCAAAAATTGGGGTGAGATAACTGCCATTTTTTCCTCCCTGCTCTTGTACTACAAGCAACAGGCCGACGATCTGCGTTTAAAAATCAGTTGTTGCTCATTAGATGTCTCGTATAACTGACTACCAGCCCTGTCTGC
>NW_027109908.1:1143606-1146643 GCF_000696795.3 Halyomorpha halys
TTGACATATTTATTGTTGATTGGGTCTATTATAGTGTATTATCAGCCCTGTCTGCGTATTTCATGTGTTTCTTTTGACATATTTATTGTTGATTGCGACTATTATAGTGCATAACCAGGCCTGTCTGCGTACGTTATGTGTTTTGTATGTTTGAGTGTTTCTTCCTCTGACCTATCGGAATGGATAGCCTTTTCTTCAAGACCATTCCTTCAGGGTGACGACTCTGAATGGTTAGAGATTCAGAGTCGTCCGTCACCCAGTATTTTATTTTATTAAAAATATCTATTAATTTTGTAAATGTGTTCCTCTCTTTACATAATTCATTTTGCTGATTTTATTTTTGTCTAAAAGACCTTTTATTTTGACTTACATTAATTCTTCTGTATTATTATATGTTTATGTTCAATTGTTAGCCTCACCAAATAAAGGTTTATATCCAAGCCAGTTTTTTATTTTATGTTCTTTAAACCTTTCCTTCAAAAAATACTGCGTAGATTTGAGGTTTCATCGATAACACAGCACAAACATAAGTCTACAAAGATATTATATATCTTTGGGTTATTAAACTAACAAATATCTCATAATAATTCAAGAATGATAATATAGATATAAAAAGTAAAAGCTCAGTACGAAGTAAAAGCCTTTACTTTATTTGGTTTTTACTTCCTTCCATTATATTTCTTTTTCTTTTTATTCAGTCCTCCCTCTCCCACCAAAAACCAATTCCAAATCTGTTACGGTCTATTTCTATTAGAAAATTTAAGAATAAAAATAATAAAATTTACTTACAGGCATATGTAAATGTTCCTTTCCAGAAATTCGAAATATTTTCATATACAAGAGGCTCTTTGTCACAAAAAGCAGGGTGTCCGGCCAGTTTCTGGAAAGATAATGAGGTTATTTTTTTTTATTTTCTTTTTTTTTTTAACCCCTAACTTTTCATTTCTGGCATGTTAGGTTACTGGAGGAGGGAGGAGGGTTATCTTATTATAACAAGAGCCTAAGAGGAGAAAAAATAAGTTATTTCAATTTTTGATTGATTTAATGAAAAATATTTACAGTTTGAGTAAAAATTTTTTTATTCCTTCTTCCCACTGTTGTCAGACAGTGGGAAGAAGGAATAAAAAAAAAAAATCAGTTTTGAGAATTTCAACTCGCCTCCAATAGTGTTAAAAGAAAATGTATTATAAGATGATAAGGTCTATATGAGAAAAGGTAATATTAAAATAAAGAAAGAGGAGAGAAAAAAATTTAAAATACATAGGAAAATCTAGTAAGTAAATTTATATGTACAAGATAAAAATAATAATTACGAATAAAGTAGGAAAGAAAAAGTAAAGTTATATTTTATTTCTCTAATCCTGTTATTTTACTACAACCACCTTATCCTCATTTAATTGTTATTTTTTGAAATGATTAGCCATCTCTCTTTGTTAGAAATAATAAAAATTTATTAAGAAAACAATTGATAAATATATACAAGCAGAGAAATATTTTGTCATGATCGTCAAAAACAAAAAACCAATAATATACCGTTGAAATGCTTAAACTCTCACATTCCAAGCGGTATCTGTTTGCCAAACTTTGACAAAATCACAAAAGCGCAAGCGTGTGGATGGGTTATTAGGATTCTCTGGTTTAAACTGGCTTAAATTTGTGGCTTACCCATTCAGTGTCGGTTTCTGGGCACAAATCAAATATAGCAAGAGCCGGGAAGAAAAAAAGGCAGTTATCTCACCCCAATTTTTGATGACTTCAATGAAAAATATGTATAATTACTAGTCAAAACTAATGAGTCTGCCAGATATAGGTAGGGGAATAAAAAATGGCGGTTGTTTCAAAACCTTAATTTTTCATTCGGAGCTCTATTATCTTAAAAAGTAGGAACAACACTAGGAAAAATAAAAGAACATTATTTAAAGAAGAGTAAATTTTCTGGAATATTAATCCTAATTGAGCTATTTACGTCCAATAGTTATCGAGATATAGCTTTTTAAAAAGTAACATTTTATAATAAATGTACTGAAATATCAGTAGTTAGTTAATTTATTTTGAGAAATCTATATCTCAGGAACTATGTGACGTACAGATGTCTATTAGCACTCAAATTAAAGCTGGTTTAATGTACTATAATGCAGTTTGTAGCATTTACCGTCGTAGGAATAGTAGTTTTCATGTTATTTGCTAAAATAAACTAATCTATAGTTGTTCGGACAATAGGTTTGATTCATGAAAAACTTTATTTCAGAAACTATTGGACGAACAGATGTCTGCGAACACTCAAACTAAAGCAAAATAAATTTATGAAATAAGTAATGATGATTATCTTTGTATTAGTAGTAGTTTTTATGATATTTGACTAAATAAACTCACAAAATATTAATTTCTAGTTCGTATAGGTCGTATAAAATGTTCGATTTTTGGAAAAATATATCTCTAGACCCATAAGACACACATATGTCAGCTAACACTCAAAATAAAGGAAATTTAACTTTCCAAAAAGTAGTTTAAGACAATTATCTTCGTAGGGGTAGTAGATTTTATGATATTCACATATGAATATAAATTTGGCAAATGAAAATTTGTCCGAACAACTATAAATCAATTTATTTTAACAAAAACTATTACTCCTACGAAGATAAATATCATAAACTACATTGTAGCTCATTAAACTAGCTTTAATTTGAGTGCTGATAGAGATCTGTACGTCAAATGGTTTATGAGATATAGATTTTTCAAAATAAACTAACTACTGATATTTCAGTACGTTCCATACAACATTTTTATGAAATGAGGAGAAGATGGTTGGGGGTGCGGTCAATGAAAAACACAAATAAGTATGATTAACTTATTTTAATGTCCCTCGTGAAGAGTTTCTAGCCTTCTTTTAAAATTTTAATTAAATTTTTAATTCTAAGTTTGACCACTATTTGCGCTGCAACCATTAGGCGTTCGACCTTCCAGCTAACAGGTTCGTTTTTATTCTTCTTTTTTGTTTTCTTTCCCCTTTCTTTATTTTACTCTTTCCCCTTATTTT
>NW_027109908.1:1146988-1152304 GCF_000696795.3 Halyomorpha halys
TTTTATATTTTTTTTATTTTTCTATTCTTACTGTGGTTGTTATCTTGTTTTGTTTTTTAGCCCTGAAGAAGGCTAGAAACTCTAGCCGAAACGTCGGGACATTAAAATAAGTTAATCATACTTATTTGTGTTTTTCATTGACCGCACCCCCAACCATCTTCTCCTCATTTATCATCCACGGTCAACTATCTCTCATAATTATTTTTATGAAATGTTGCTTTTTAAAAAATTATAACTCCAGAACTATTGAACGTAAATAGCTCCATTAGGGCTCATATTTTAGCAAATTTACTCAACTTTAAATGATGATGCTCTCTTAGATTTTTTATTGCTGTTAGTAATTGTAAAGATATAGAGCTCCGAATAAAAAATTAATTATTTTTAACGTTTTGAAACTGCCACCATTTTTATTCTACCCATACTTGACAGACTCATCAATTTTGACTATTAATTATAGTTTTCAATTAAGTAATCGAAAATTGGGGCTCTTGCACTAAAAGGGGACTTGTGCTGCATCCACAGATTTATGTTCAGTTAATAATGTTTTAGAAATACCAACAGATAAATATTTGTGTTCTCCACGTTTTAATTAATCAAGGAATTTTCCTAACAATAGTTAATCAGTAATTAACTGTTGTTTGAGATTGTATATTTTAAGATTCGTTGTTCATTCATAAAGACCTTAATGTTCCCTATATAACCGATTTAGCCCGAACCAGATATCACTCCTTCCATTATAAACTCCCTAACCACTCAAACCCCCTAGTTTCTGACCTTGCATCCTCTTCCATTCCTGACAGTCCTCCGAGGCGCCTGGAAATAAGATGGCCACGAGACCTACTAAGGTAAAGCAATTTTAACTCCATCATAAATGAGCAAACCTCTTGGAAAGGAAGTCAAAGATAAATTGCAATTTTTGTGGAATGAAAGTCCAATAAGTGAATTAAAAATTATTAAAAAGGATGTCAAGCCCAGGGGTACCATCAGTCGCAAATGCTGTAGAGAGGAAGTTGTACTGACCAAGCTAACAATAGGTCACACGAGGCTCACCCACTCCTATCTTATTTCGTAAGAAACGCCTCCGAACTGCCAATATTGCGACAATAAGCCATATTTTCCAACAGTGCCCATATTTCACACCACACCTCAATAGCTTAGGACTAAAACCAGATATTTTTAAAACCCTTAGAGACTATGATAAACCAATAGAATTAGTGTTTCAGTTTTTAAAATCACATTATTTACCGACAAAAATATAACATTGGACAGAAGAAAAAAAAAATTAAATTAAACGAATATAAGCAAAACTAAATAAAATATAAATGGCGTTTTGATTTGCGGTAAGTGGCAAAGGTGTAAATCTAGTATAATATTTTAATGTTCACCATAATATAAAGTGGTTAACAAAAGATGAAATACAATACACATTTTTTAGCAGTTTAATTATTTAATTTTACCTCAATTAAGATAGGATCTGATACCGCCACTACAGGTTTACAATAGCTCCACAACGTAGAAATCCCTCCCCCAGGAGGAAGTTGCTGTTTTAGATAAGCAATTAAATCTGAAAAATAGATTTTTTTATGGCACAATTCCTGTCAAAAATAATACGCAATTTAAAATAAATAATCTTACTATGCTTAAAAATTAAACATTCTTAATTAAATGTATCAAATTAAGGATTTTAAAGTGAATAACGTGTTTCCAGAAAATAATAAATTTTAGTACTTTGCAAGGAAGCACTGTTTTTAGAACAAAGGTTATGCAAGGAGGTGAGACTGGGAAGGCTTCAAAACCCATAGTTTGACTAACGGCTACAGTATGGGTATTGATGATCTTTATTTTAACATGTTAAAGCGTGTTAAAGGGAAAAATTGATGTTAAATGGATATACATTTTCTTCTTTTACCATGTTAAAACGATATAACATGTAACATGGCTGAGAGTCTGTTAAATGGAGAATATCGGTTAGGTTACTTACTCGTAGTTTATTTTTTTTGTCTTGTGTTTTGGACTTTTTAAAAAATATAATCAGTAGCTAAACCTTTTCACTTCTACTTTTCACTTATTTTAGGCATGTTGTAATAAATTACTGTAATCAAAACTTAGAAGTAAACAACAACAACAAGTTTTGGAAGGAAAGGTTATTAAACAAGTTGCTCAGAAAATCCGCTAGGACCTCTTATGCATTTATCATTTAACATGACTTTAAATAAAGCTGCTCACAATGCTATACTTATAACATTTAACATAGTAAAACATTTTAAATTTAACACAATATCATGAATACCCTAAGTATGGGTTAAATTTAATTTAACATGTTAAAAGAGCAAAGGTCTAATTTATTTCGACTAATTCTTGGAAATAGGAGCGCGGTATCACAGCGGTAAGGCACTATGTAACTAACTTCAATGACCAAGGTTCGAGTCCGGCTTTAGTAGATAATTATTTTCTATTACACCAGGGATATCTCACTATCGTCACATCGTCTTTGCTGCACCTCACTTGTTACTTGGTTCCTCTCCTAGTTTTTTTTTTTTAAATTACTTTGTTATTTTTTTTATTCATTACTTTCCCAGAGTTTAAAAACGCCCAAAGCAAAAACAACACGAACTACGGAGCAACTAACACATCAAAGCTACACAGGACAAAATGGTATCTAGTATAGAGCTCATCTAGAATATTGCATTACGTCATTCTTCATTTAACAGACCTAGTAACAGATTGTCAACAACCATGTTAAATGTTTTAACGTTTTGACATCCAAAGAGAAGGAAATATTTCTCCCATTAACACCACTTTTATCATTTAACACACTTTAACATTTATAAATAATCATTAAACTTTTTCGAGACTGGTTATTATTGTTTAAATAAAATAAATTTTATCCTATTTTAGTCTCAAAACGATTAATATTTCTTTATATGTCCGACGTTTCGGCCGATTTGGCCATCCTCAAGGACAATCTATCACAAACAGCTTTTATTATACATATGATTTTTAGCAATTTTAAACAAACAACAATATTATTAATAAATTATCATACCTTAAATACAAATTTAAGGTAACCCTCGTCATTAATTTCAGTCCATACTTACCCTATGAAACATTTAAAAAAAAAAAAAAAGTTATTTTTGAAACAATGACTATTTGTTATATAATTATTTGCTAATGATAATAATTATCGTTATATAATGAATTTCAACCGAATAACAACTTATATTTATTACTTGTATTAATTATTCATTGGAATAATTATATGGTCATTGCTATTTCACCATTTTCTTTTTTTTTTTTTTAAATATGCCATTTCTCTAAAATAATCATTTCTGAAACAATGACTGTTCGTTATATAATTATTTGCTAATGATAATGCTTAGCGTTATATAACGAATTTCAATGTAAAACGATAAAACATCTAACATGGTTGAACCTCTTTTTATGAGGCTAGGTAGGCTCCCCGAAACCACAGGGTTGACTCTCGGCTACCGTAACAGAATAAATAATTATATACCACAGCCGGATTCAAACCCGTTCGTTGAAGTTAGTAGTGCAGTGCCTTTCTCACTGAATCACCCCTCTTGAATCATCAGCTTGAATATGAAATTTACAATTCTTCATTGCCCATGATTTATGACAGAGTTGACATCTACCACAACAAGATACAGGCCAGGGTCCTTGGAGTTACTTGCACAGTTCCCTACCACTGAACTACCCATTCCCACACAAAATATAAACATATTTTATAAAATAAAAGAACAAAAATAATCAGAATGGAAATTTCAGATATATAAAATTGAAATAATGAATAAACAAATATTTTATAAAAATACAGATAAGGGTTTTAGAATTGCAAAATTCGGAAGTTTGAAAAATAAGATATTATTTCTTTAAGTAATTATACATTTAATAATTAATTATTTAAATTAAGGATTACACCTAAAATAATTATCCCATAATTTCCATTTCGGGTTCGGTCTTTATACTTGAATTAAATAAAAGCATAACCTGTAATTATCATTCATACGTTACCATCATGAGTTAGGAATGAACTTTTCAGAGAATAATAAAGATGTCCAATAATTGGGAATTCATTCCCAAGATATCCAGGCAGGTGCGAGTACTTCCTTCCAATTATCCAAAGATAGGTCCCATAAAAGGTGATAATTGCAATCAAAAGCGATATCAGCATCGTGATACCTGGAAATTAAAACAACATTATATTAATGATTTTTAATATAATACACAAATCATATTAATATTAATGAATTTTAATTTAATACACTTATTAAGTGTTATTAAATATTCTTTGATACAAGTATGTCTCATTGCTTGCTTACAATTTAAAATTATTTCCTTATAATCCGCCCCTAACTCACTGATAGAACCTTTAAAGTAAATCATAACCTAGCCTACTCATCTCTCTTTTCTCAGTCCGCCGGTTGTCCTCAAGGTAGTATCTTAGGTCCCATTCTTTATTCGGTTTATACAGCTGACATCCCAACCCCCAAAACTTTCTGTAAACAACGACCCAACTAATGCATCAAAAACACTACAGGCACACATAACATCTATTGAAGAATGGTGTAAAAACTGGAGAATCAAAATAAATCCTGACAAATGCCACCAAATCACCTTTACTCTCCGTCGTAAACCTCTGCCCTCCTGTCCTACAGTATCCTTTCTAAATACAACACTAATGCCTGTTGAACAGATTCGATACTTAGGACTCCATCTTGACAAGAGACTTACTTGGAGTCCACACACAAGACTGAAACGACAAGAAACTGCTCGTGGATTCCGATTGCTACAGAACTTACTTGACAAACGCTCTAAACTTCCCATTCACTACAAAAAATTAGTTTACACAACGATAATCAGACCAATTTGGACATTTGGAATTGAGCTCTGTGGCTCCACCAAAACATCAAATTCTTCTCGCATCCAATCGTTACAATCCAAAATCCTATGTAAAATCCTTGATGCTCCTTATTACGTCACAAATAAACTCATTCACAAAGACCTTAACATCCCATTCGCTGCAGAGTTGACCCAAAACAGAAATGCGTCTTTTCATTCCAAACTCCTTAACCCTCCTAACCCATTAATTCTTAATCTTTCATCCTTAACAATCCCTGATAATCCTCCGAGGCGTCTGTAAAGAAGATGGCCACGGGACCTTCTAATTTAAATTAATGTTTGAAGTACCACTAATGGGCGATTCCTTCCCAAGATTTTCAAGTGTATATGAAACATACTACATATTTACCTATTGTATTATTTTGTACAGTTGTAAATTACATTAAATAAATAATT
>NW_027109908.1:1152354-1161658 GCF_000696795.3 Halyomorpha halys
TATATGAAACATACTACATATTTACCTATTGTATTATTTTGTACAGTTGTAAATTACATTAAATAAATAATTAAAAAAAACAAAAAACAAATTTTTTAAATACTTAAATAGTGACGACAGTTGAGGACGTATTTCGGATATGGTAGTTGTATGCTATACCAAACTCATCCACAAACTGGCCTGTATTCTATCCACTTCAAAAATGTTGTTTTTTTTAATCGATTCTGTACTCAAGCCTCAAGGTCCTTCGTAGAACCAAACTCCTCAAACGTGTTTTGGATGGAATTTATCGTTCATTAAACATGAGACGGAGAATAGGAGCCAGATGATTGCCAAAATTAATTCTAAGGCCTTGAGGGTTCACAAGATTTTCCCTGATTAGGAAAAAAATGGATCCGGTGCGCCCATCACATGAATGTTAATCACCAAGTTTTCAAAAGAGGCTTTCAGTTGAAATATTTCCTTACTCAGATTTCAGCAATTTTCATTAAAACGTTTTCTTTTTTTTTATTATTATTTATTTATTACCAGATCGGCCTGGGGATGATATAACAGTTACATTTTTCTTTAACAGTACTTAACAATAAATAGATAAAAATAATTATTATTAATAAAAGAGAAAAGTAAAGTAAATAACGACATTATTGGATCTTACAAACTAACAATTGCCCTCTAATGGGTAAAAGAAAAACAATATATAAATAAATAAAATAAAAAATAAATATGTAATAATTGTATACAAAAAAAAATGAAAAAATAAAAAAAAATGTTCAAATCCTAAAATAGTACAAGTATATAAATGGAATAAAAATGCAATAATAAAAGTGTGAATAGAGAAGTAAATGTATTAAAAAATAAATTAAAGAAAAGGGGGGGATAAATTTATATGTGAATGAAATACACATAAAATAGGAATAAACTAATTATAGAATTTAAATATATTAAAAAATGTTTATGTTGTAAGCAGAAACATTAGTAATAAATGTTAATTAAATTATATTGAAAATGTAAATTAATGTTTTAAGAAAAATTATGTTATATGATTAGGTAATAACAGAGTGCCTAACCTGTTGAAGGTAGGTTCTGTTTGGAGTTTGCAAATGAAAATAATAGAAAGAAAAGTGGTTAGTAAAAGTTTTAAATTCGGGAAAGAATTGTACAGAAGAATTTGTAAGTAGGAATCTATTTTATAAAAAACAAAATTTATAATGTTATTGTGATATTATTTTAATGATTAATTATTTAAAGATGGGACAAAGGCAATTTTAAGAATTTTAGAAGAAAAAATGAAAACAAAGTAAAGGTAAGACCAAAAAAATCAGTATGTAAGTGAAGGAAATAATGAAATTGTTATAAAAATAATTAAAAGAAGCTGTTTGTAGGTATCCTTGAAAATGACCTAAGTGGTCGAAACGTTGGAAGTTTAAAAGGAATAAAGTTGTGAAAAAAATATCAAAATTGTTTTTAAATAAAGAAAAAAAAAGTTAATTTTGAAATAAAGGACGAAGAGAAAATCAAATAAAATAGAAATAAAGTGAATGATAGAATTGATAAATATAGAATTTATAACAGGATGTTGTGCAGCAGTCTGAGCTTCAGTCTTCAGGTGAGGTTGGGTTTCCCTAGTTGTAGGTCACTGCTCCTTTAACTGTTTAAATATAAATATTTAAAATTTATTTTTTAGAGCTAAATAAGAGAGTTTAAAAGTTATACCATTTGAGCAGCTATTAGTAAAGTTTAGTAAACAGTTGTTTAATTTGGATAATGGGAACCCTCCCAATAAATAATAATAATTATTCTTATTTCTTTTTAATAATTCATCTATGTTATTTATAACTTAAAGGTAATTACAACACTGTTATAGTTTGGGTTGTTTGTTGCACTTAACCATTCCCCATCATTATTAACTGTTAGAACTGCCTATGGGTTCTACAATCACTTTGTACAATATATAACCATAAAAGAAAAAAAAAATTAATAACTATACTGACAATAAAACATTATCAAATGTAGAAACCGAAAACGCGGTGCTCAAACTAAATAGATTCTAAATTACAAATTTCTAAAATTATTCAAACTCAAATTTGACACCCTATGGCGTGGAATTTGCAACGACGCACATTGGTGTCAGAGCGGAAAAAAATCGATTTCCGAAAGCGCTGATTTCGATTATCTAGTTTGTGATTCTCACACTATATAAGCTACAGGATCTATTAAAAGCATGATTTTTTCTCTGTTTCAATGGTATTCCCATTAATTTAGGCCCAATCTCGGAATAATGAAAGTTGGACCAAATCACATAATACTCTAAATGAGTGATATTTAATTGTAAAAGAGGGAGAGAAAAATTATCAAATTTTTTTCCTTTTCTACGACGGACAACTAAGCCACACATCAGTCAAACTATGCAAAAAAAAAAAAAATTAGAGCGTTTTACAACGTTACAAGTTACGAATTTTAAATAAACATTGAGAACAGCTATGATTACCAAAAATCTCCGGCTTTCTCTGAAATGTGGAAGGTCACTTTTCAAACTAGACGTGTTAAAGTAAAGATTAAAACAAAAATCATCTGCCTTTACCTGCCTATCCAATCATAACACCGCAAAGGAAGGAAATGAACGACTTGGCAAAAACTTCTTCCAACAAAAACTCCAGAATCAATACACATGGTCTAAACAAAAAAAAATTGAAAAATGAATGCAATGGTTGACCCAGAAGAATTCCGGCTCTTCTCAAAAGAAACACCACAAAAGATGGCCATTGAAAAGTAATCATGGTACTACATGTCATCCACGGTGCATAAAATTTAGTAGCACGGTGCTGAAATAGTGCAGAAGTCGATTCTCCCTGTCGAAAGAGGAATAAGGAAGTAGAAATAAAGATTACAAGGCCTTCAGGATCAGAAACTCGGAAGCGGAAAATGTCTCGTATATCTACCAACGAAAACGTGTTCCACAAGCTACTGGATACTTCGGTTCCTTTTATCACGTACTAGAGACCCGAACCAAAGAAAAAACACCTGGAAATCAGTGATACAGCCAAGGAACTGTCAATCTAATTTGCTTAAATTTGAAATCGTAATTGTCTTTGAATCCTAGTTTTATTATTTACAAAATTCTCCAGTCTTTTAAACTTCCTTGGATTTTTAATTGTAAGCATTATTTAATTTAAACATACACTCGAAATACTGGTTGCAACTTGTTTTCGATGAGTACAACCTGTTCCGAAAATTTCAGAAATTTTAATCTAACCAATAGGCTTTCATTTCCTCATTAGTTCTTTAATTTTCTTCAAAATGTCAATAAAAACAGTTGCACTTGATGTATTTTTTTTTCTTCTGAGTCAAATGAGAGCGGACCCAAGTTTCAATGTTAGTTAGTACCCAAGTTTTCGCTTTTAAAGTATTCGGCCCCAATGTGTAATGCGACCGCTGTCTCAAATCTTATTTTGGTTCAAGAAGAATGTTACGTTTTAATTAATTTTGTATTTGAAAAAAAAAATGTTATTTTGTATATATAATCTCTCTCTCTCTCTCTCTCTCACTCTCTCTCTCTCTCTCTCTCTCTCTCTCTCCTCCCCTCCCTCCCTCTCCCTCTCCCTCTCTCTCTCTAGGACTATTTTTAAAAAATTCATAAATATTCACAAGAATACTTCCATAAGATAATAACTTCGTATATAGTTACGCAATAGTAATTATCTTATATCTTATTTGAACTTAATTACTTGTTCTTTCCATGTATTGAACTAATCAAGGTTTTTTTCATATTTCCTCATCTATTAACTGAAAAAAAGGTAATTTAATATTGGAAGATTCTAAAACAAAACCTCAAGCCCCTTAAATGCCTGTAAATAACTAACATACATCAAAGAGTACGATCACTTAAAGGAGTAGGATCACATCTTACTGCAACGGTTTAGACAAGGGTAATTCTAATCAACAAAACACAGTGTAATTGAAAGGTTGAAAACCGGTTTTTTCATGGTAAATAGTGAATAATGAATAATTTTCGAGGAAAATACAAATTAAAATTTTCATATAGATATTTATATAAATTAAAGTGCAATTTTTTATTAATTTAATGAAAACTACGTATAATTATTAGTAACAATTTATGAGTCTGCCAAGTATAGGTAGGGAAATACAAAATGGCGGTTTTCAAAACTTCAGAAAAAAATATAATTTTTCAATCAAAGCTCCATATCTTTATATCCATATATTAAATTATTAACAACACTAAAAAACCTCATTTAGAAAATAAAATGTATATATAGATAATTGAATAGGTAAGTAAAATAACATAATTAAGGAAATAAAATATAAATTTGAAGTTATACTATGCAAAGAAATTTGAATATATTAGTTACTTAATAATTTAAAAATTAAAATTATGGAAAGAAAAAATAAAATTGAGACAAAGAAAATATATGTAATTTATGAAGTATGTAATCATAATATTAGAATCAAGATTTTATTTTCCACTTCTTTTATCACTTTAATTTTATTAATTTCATTCTGTATAATTATTTACTTTTTGTCATTCTGTTTATATTTTATTTTTTCGTATTCATTGGTTGTTAGCTTCTTTGTGTTAAGCCCATATGAAAGCTAGAAATTTTGTCCGAAACGTTTGCACTATTAAATATGTTATTTCGACTTATTTGTGTTATATTTTGACCGCACCCTTCGAATCATCTTCTCCTCATATAAAATATCCACGGTCAATTATCTCTCATCATTACAAAGAATAGAGTTGGCTTCTAATTCACTCACTGGTTACGATTACCCCAAATTGCCCACTTTGTGGTGAGCTTTGGACTCGGACTATCTTTTGCATATTTGTGATATTAGAAAGCACAAAATTAGTGATTTTAACGCTGACGAATGACAATGAATGACAACTATTTTGGCCCGTCAGAATGGAAATCAGAAAATGTTTCACATAATCCGGATTTGACAAAAGAAATATCTTTCAATTAAAATATCAGGAGCAGATATTCTGCCATTTGATTATGATTATGAGGAGTATTTTACTAACTCATCTAAAACTAATAAATTAACAATAATAATATAAAAAATAATTACTTTTGTTGACTGTGTTGTGATAAAGGATCAGTGGACACCAGAGGTCTGTATGAGTTGTGGCTCGCAATGAAGGTAAGTGATAGTCATATTAAGGTGGGGGATGAGGCCTTGACGGTGGTAAAAATAATCATCCATTTTTTTTTTAATATTCTAATTATATAGATATGATTCTGATTAGGGTGGTGTGGTAAATAGGAGATTCAATGTAAGCATATTTGTTTTCAATTTCAATTTCATGTTCATAGCTTCAATTGCTCCACTTTACTCTGAAAAAAGTTTATTTTAATTCTTCAAAGCGACGTTTCGGCCCTTATGGCCTATATCAAGCAGACAATCTCATTATTGATTCGTCACAATTCATTTTAAAACCTTTCGCGCTTACAAGTCAATTGTCACAGTCAAATAATAGAAATATATAGATATTTACAACTGTATCAAAATATATATAACCAGTAAATTTGATGTTGGTTATACAATAGCATGATACAGACATGTGCGAAATCTACCAATTGATAGATCTCTAATAACGTTTCTAGAGGAGAAGATCTCGAGGCCACCACTTTTTCAGACGCGTAGGTGGATTATCAGGTGATGATGGAGAGGTGAGGTTAGAAATAAGTGGGTTAGGGTTTTTCGGAAGTTTATCATAGAAGGATTCGTATCTGTTTCTGGCTAATTCGGCAACATATGGAACATTGAGGTCCTGATTTGATTTGTGACAAAGTAAGAAGAATTAAGGATTTTGGACTGTAAGGATTGGATTCGAGAGGAATTCGATGGTGTAGTGGAGCCCCAAAGCTCAACTCCGTAAGTCCTGATAGGCCTTATTATAGTCATGTAAATGAGTCTTGTAATTAGGTAGAAGTTTAAACCATTTGTCTATTAAGTGTTGTAATAGTCGGAATCGGTGAGCAGTATCCTGTCTTTTCAGTCTTGTATGAGGATTCCAAGTCAGTAGTTCGTCCAGATGTATACCTAGGTAAAGGATCTTTTCGACAGAAATAAGTGGGATACTATTAAAGAATACTATGGGGCAGGGTGGGTTTACGTCTATGGGTAATAGTGATTTGGTGTTATTTATTTTTATCATCCAGTTTGGCACTAGTGATATGGGACTAAAGCGTTTGGATTATAATGGACGGTTCGGTATTCCCTGACAATGGACATGTGTCATCGGAATATGTGGTGGGAATAGTGTTAGGATGGGTTTTGGAGTGGACTGTAAAAACTGTTTAAAAGATAGGACCAAAGATTGCCCTGAGTTAAAAGCTATTTTAAAAAAAAAATTCCCTACCAGAATACAATAACACTATTAACTATTACGTTGTAGAATTAAAATAAACTTTGTTTAACCACTCTCAAAAATTAATTAATAAATATATTAAATTTGTGGCATACTTGGGAGAAAGTAATTATGCTAGGGGTAACCAACCAATTCCTTAAATGAATTTAAATCTTCCAGTGATGGTGGAGGTTACATTCCACAAGATAAATACGAAATGAAAGTCAACCCACCTAGGCTGGAATCGAACTGGCGACGTTGTAGAAGAGAGGTTCTCTCCCCCTCCTCCCTCCCAGCAAAAGTACACCGCGGCCACAGAAGACCTATTGTCTGTTTAAGCGAAATTCCTCAAAAAATGTGATAATACGTCTCATGGCCTTCCAAACTTATCCAATATGGGTTTACCTGATTAATATTGTGTAATATTTTTTTTTAAGAATATTTTTGTCAATCAGAATGAAAAGGTTCAATAATTTTCTTCAGGTTTGTTGGGGAGTCCTTTAGCTATCAAAGGTGCACCCAAGAAGAACTTAGATATTAAGAAGCCAGATATTTTCATATAATCCCAGGCTGAGGCAGATATTTTGAAAATAAAGTAAAGATATCAAAATAGTAGAAGGAACTATTGTTTACCAACGTTACCACTTTGCAGTGCTGTCAAATTGAAACAATGATGACAACTTGTGTTGTCACCAGGGCTACACTGTAACTTATGGTTTAGGCATTAGTTCATAGATCTGAGGTCTGCGGGTGGTATTGGTTCGAATCCGGCCTTGGGGCATTACTTTTTTATTAATTGGCGGTATTTTCACAAAATGAAATACTTGACCCCTAACCATGGTTAGAATAGGTTCGTCACCTGTAGATAACTAGGCGAACATCACCTTCGACGTGGATTGCCTTAAAAAAAAAATCTTGCGCCATTGCTTTGAGGTCTAACCTTCTGATTTAATAAATAAATATTAACTCAGTTCTAGAATGAGGAAATAATTAGTGAAAATACAAAAAAAAAAAAAAAAAAAAAATAGATAGTAGTACCACAAGGCCCTCCTTTTTTTTAGTCGGTTACCGAGCTGGTAGAAACAGGTTTACACTCACTACTTAATTATATACAACTTCGCCATGATAAATCTTCAGCTTTCCTGTTGGAATACTTAGGAAAAGAACAAAATTGAACCAACCCATTAGAAGAAATCTTGTTGATAATAGACTTTGCCACAATTGGGCTGATCAGTTCGATTCTTACCTATCAGAGGATTGATTCATTAATCGATAATGATTCCTCGATTGCTGATCACTATTTAAGTACGCAATATTTAAGTAGCCTAATTGAATTTTAAGTATGAGGATATAAAGAGAGACGATGTGAAAGTAAACAAAGCGAGAGATGTTCTCATTCATAAGAAATAGAAAACAAAGATAGGACAAGGGCCGGGGGGGGGGGAGGCGGGTATTTCACCTAATCTTTTTTTTTTTATTCCTCGAATGAAAACTATGTAGAACTACTAGTCTAAATTGACGAGTCCGAAAAGTATAGGTAGAGGAAATAAAAAATAGCGGCTGTTTGAAACAACTTCAAAAGAAATGACTAGTATTGTAAAACCAAGAAGAATAGTGATGGTTCCATGTCGGGAAGATATGAAAGACTCAGCCCTTTCTTCCATGAAGTGATGCCTAACGGCTGTCCCGTGGAGAGGAAAGAGATACAAGGAGGTGGTTTCAGTGAGTTGAAAATTCCACACACTGATACAGTGTGTACAAGAGACGGGAAGAAAAGGGAAGTCATTTCACCCCAATTTTGGATTAATTTAATTATTTATTATTACTAGTCAAAATTTATGAGTCTGCCAAGTATAGGTAGAGAAAATAAAAAATGGTAGCTATTTCAAAACGTTTAAAAATATAATATTTTTTCATTCAGAGCTCTATATCTTTAAAACTACCTACGACAGTAGAAAAACTAAGAGAGGATCATTTAAAAAAGAGTAAATTTTCTAAAATATTAGCCCTAATTGATCTATTTATGTAGAATCGTTCTCGAGATATAGATTTTTGAAAAAGCAACATTTAATAAAAATATACTTAAGGATTAGTAGTTAGTGAATTTATTTTGAAAAATCTATATCTCAGGAACTATGAAACGTATAGATGTCTATTAGCACTCAAATTGTAAAGAAATTTATGAGTCTGCAAAGTATAGGTAGGGAAAATATAAAATGGTAGCTATTTCAAAAAGTTAAAAAAAAAAATTTTCATTCGGAGATATATATCTTTAAAACTACCAACAACGCCCGAAGGTTGTCAGATCGAGTCCCGGCCCCACTCGGGCTTTTTTTCAAGCATAAAATTATACAAAACCCACTCACAAGCTCCCCCTCCCCCACCGGGCATTTGTAAGGCCCGGTAGCTAATGGTTGGCACTTGGGGTGACGAACCCATCCTACGAAAAAAAAACGTCAAGAAATGCGAAGAGTAGACCTCCGTGGTCTTTCACCCATATGATAATAATAACATTTCATAATGTATTGAAAAATTAGCTGTTAGTCAATTTATTTTAAGAAATCTATGTCTCAAAACTATTCGAAGTACAGTTGTCTATTTCTACCTAAATTAAAGCTAGTGTAATATAAAATAATGTAATATAAAATAATCTTTTTCTTAATTAAGATATTATAAGAATATATATCTCTTCATCTGCCTGAATCTGATTTAGGATACTTCTTTTTACTCGGCAGACTACCGCTGCTTTCAGTGCTTTTGCATCCTCGTCATCCAGTTTTAAGCTAAGATTTCTTAGCTTCTATTCGCCCCATTAGACGATCGCCTCCTTTTAGAAAATGATTTAATTCTCCGGTCTCTCCGGTGAATTTTTCTAGGTCCGACACAGCCTTCCTCAGGTCCTGGGCGGTTGCCGTGCGGACCTTAATCCATTCAAGC
>NW_027109908.1:1162181-1171366 GCF_000696795.3 Halyomorpha halys
TATATATAAGAAATGGTCATTTTTTTTGGTGGGTTTAAATCATTTTTACGAAGAGTTGTTAGCCGATTTCTGTTGCCCCAAAGTCTTTTTTTTTCTTCTTCTTTTTAAGCACTATTACTTGCTAAAACGTGGTTTTTGATAAGATGAAAACTTTTACGATGTTGAAGTTTTTCTTAATTAAGATATTTTATATAAAAGGAAGTCGGTCCATCAATATCTTAAGTCGGTTGCGATCCAAAGAACTCAATGAGTTCAATAGTTGAATTACTATTTACTGTGAGCCAATATTTCTCCCTACTTTGTAGAGCCTTCTAAATAATCGAAAGCTTTTAAGAATAGATTCTCACTGTGACGAAGCCCTGAAATTTAGGGCGAAACGTTAGCTCATAACACTTATTTTGACCGCACCCAGACCACCTTCCTTTTATTTGTTAAATAAAAAGTTTCAAAATGGCTAATGTGCTGAAAAATTACTTTAAAAAGAATATTAAAATGATTTTCGTAAAGAGTTTTTATGAATTAGCAGAATGTGGGTTTAAAAATGTTCCAATTTCTTCTTAAATCGTTTTAGATTAATATTAATTTTATGAATCTTTTTGATTAAGCTTAAACTAGTTTTACAAATTATTATATTATATTATTGTTAACAGATTTCAGAGGAAATCAATATTAACATTAGTGTGTTAATGACCTGATGCCATTAAAAGGAAACTTCTCGAAGGTACTGAACTGCTTTTGGTTAACGGAAGGCGTTACGGATTTGTTGGCAGGAACGGGCTAGGAAAAAGTAAGGAAAGTAGTTTCTGACGTTTATCTTCTTAGGAGTAGTAGTTTTCATGGTAATAAAACAAAAATAAATAAATTCACAAATTGTTGATTTCTACTCCTTCGGACAAAATGTTTTTTTATGAAAAAATATACATGAATATTTTATAAAAAACATTTTATGAAATATATAGTGAAAAAGCATCGGTAAGTGAATGACGTACAGAGGCCTATTAGCACTCAAACCAATCCTAGTTTAATGTGGTTTATAAAGTTAGTGTATCTTACTCCATATCTATATAATCTTCGTAAGAGTAGTTTTCATTATGAAAGGAATATGGTCCGGGTGCGGTCAAAAAAACTCAAATAGTAGAATTATACTATTTTATTGAGCCAACGTTTCGCCCCACGTTGCAGGGCTTCGTCAGGGCTAAAAAAGATACAAACACATAGTTACAAAAGGGAAAAAAAAAAGAAGAGAAAAAAAACATAAGTGTAAAACTTATTTTTTTTTTTTCCTCTTCTTTTTTTTTCTCTTCTTTTTTTTTCCTTTCGTAACTATGTATTTGTATCTTTTTTAGCCCTGACGAAGCCCTGCAACGTGGGGCGAAACGTTGGCTCAATAAAATAGTATATTCTACTATTTGAGTTTTTTTGACCGTACCCGGACCATATTCCTTTCATCTTTACACACGGTCAATCAATAATCTTCCATTACTATTTTTTTGTTCTTTTTTGACCGCACCCGGACCATATTCCTTTCATCTTTACACACGGTCAATCAATAATCTTCCAGTAATTTTCATTATATTCCCTAAAATAAATTAACAAAATGTTAATTTCTTGTTGTTCTGACAAAACATTTCGTTTATGAAATCTATATCTCAGGATCCATTAGACGTACAGATGTCTAGACAAATGTACTATAAAGTAGTTTATAATGTTTATCTTCGTAGGAGTAGTAGTGCTTATGATATTTGCTAAAATAAATTAATTTATAGTTGTTCGGACAAAACGTCATGTGCAAATTATTTTGTGTGCTGGCAGACTTATGTACGTCTTATGGTTTCTGAGATATATTTTTTTCATAAATAAAACGTTTTGTCCGAATAGCTAGAAATCAACAATTTGTGAATTTATTTTGTTGATTATCATGAAAACTACTACTGCTAAGAAGATAAACGTCAGAAACTACTTTATATTACATTAAACTAACACTAATTTAGGTAGTAATAGACAACTGTACATCGAATAGTTTTGAGATGTAGGTTTCTTAAAATAAATTCACTAACTCCTGATATTTCAATACATTATGAAATGTGACTTTTAAAAAGCTATATCTCGATAACTATTAAACGTAAACAGTTCTACTAGGGCTCATAATTTAGCAAATTTACTTCGCTTTAAATGATGTTCCGGTAGATTTTCTAGTGTTGTAGGTAGTTTCAAAGATATGGATCTCTGAATGAAAAATTATTTTTTTTTAACATACTGAAACAGCCGCCATTTAACATTCCTCCTACTCTATACTTGGCAGACTCATCAATTTTGATTAGTAATTATACCTAATTTTTATTTGTGTTTCATTAACCGCACCCCCAACCATCTTCTCCTCATTTATCATCCACGGTCAACTATCTCTCATAATTATAATTACCTAATTTTTATTAAAGTTATCAAAAAAATGGGGAAATATTGCTGTTTTTTTTTCCTACCGTGCTCTTGTATTATTGAGTATCTCACAAAATAATAGAAAAGTAAGTTTGCGAACTTTCGACAGAAATTTCAGTTTTGCTTAACGAAAAATAATAAAATTTTAGCTTTTACTTTTTAAATTATCCTATATTTATTTATATGATTATAAACACTACTCTTATTTAGACTAAACAACGTGGTGTTGCTAGAAGGCGTCCTCGACTTAACATACCAATAATCAGATTACTGGTCAGATTAGCAATCTCAGTGGTTGAAGATATGCTTTTACTACGCAATCTTAAGGGAATTTCATAAAAATGAATAAGGATTAATTACTGTGGCCTTACATATGTTTTTTAATCCGTGGCAAGATGCCAACAATGTTAAATGGCTCCACATAACACTATATATATATTGATAAGTCTACCAAGTATAAGTAGGGTGAATAAAAATGGAGGCTTTTACAAAAAGTTAGTTAAAACTACTATTCCTACAATGATAAACTTCATAAAGTACTTTATAGTCCATTAAAATAGCTTCAATTTGAGTGCTAATAGACATCTATACGTCTCATAGTTCCTTAGATGTAGATTTCTCAAAATAAATTCACTAACTACTAATCTTTCAGTATATTTTTATGAAATGTTGCTTTTTAAAAAGCTATATTTCGAGAACCATTTTAGGGCTATTATTTTAGAAAATTTACTCTTTTTTAAATGATCATCTCTTAGTTGTTCTACTGTCGTAGGCAGTTTAAAAGATATAGAGCTCGGGATGAAAAATATTTTTTATTTTTTTTTTAAGTTTTGTGATAGCCACCATTTTTTATTCACCCTACCTATACTTGGCTGACTCATAAATTTTGACTAGTAATATTACATAGTTTTCATTAAATTAATCCAAAATTGGGGTGAAATAACTTTCACTAAAACCACCTCCTGCACCTCTCTTGTATCACTTCTTGGAAGGAAAGGGTGCTTGCTGAGTGTTTCATATCTTCCCAACATGGAACCTTCATCAGTCTTCTTGGTTTTCCATACTAGTCACTTCTTCTGAGGTTTTCATTCGCTCTCAACCTCTTAGTGACAACTATGTCGAGACACCGTTGCATCGCCACCCGCTGGTGCGACCGTAGTATTTGGCTCACCTCGATATAAACTCTACATAGTTTCTTCATTTTGAGTCCTTCTTCTGCGAAGCTTATGCAAAACAGAATGCAGGGCATTCTGTGACATTGTCCATGTACATTGGTGGGCTATAAAGCATAACTCATGATTTCCATTCCATCTTGCAGGATAACAAACATACCATAGATAGACTTTTTAAGTTTCTACTTCATTCCAAGCTGTACCATAAAATTTAATCAAATCTTACCTCAGGTCCACACTTTTTTTTTTCCCAACACACCGATTAATAGTACTACCACGACTGATTAGGGTTTTTTTTTTATGGGTGCCTGGTCATTGTGGGATACTGGGAAAGAAAAGGCAGACTAGCTATAACTACAGGCCAAGTCGTAGCATCATCTACAAGAAAATCAAAGAAAATTGATGGCAGGACGAATGGTTCATCGCGAGAGACAACAATTTAGGAATGGTCCAGCATACGGTGAAACGTCCAACCAGAAACATGATTCTGGTACAGAGATGTACTAACCCGTCTTCGGATAGGCCATACTCGACTCAGCCACTGTCATCTCATGAAGGAGGGAGGATGCACCGATGTGTCGCTGCTGCTGAAGCGATCTTGCTGTTGGGCACATTCTTACTGGGTTGCTCTGGAGTCACACCGATTCTCTTTATGTGAACAGGAAATGATCAGAGAAGAGTCCACAACAGTAATAAATTTGTGAACTGTAAAATATAATTGTTAATATGTAATGATAATTGTGATTGTAAATTACTCACTTTGTAATTCCAACTGTATTTGTATTTCATCATTATGAACATGCCAATTGTAATCTAATTTGTAAATCAAGAGTAAATGGTCCGAGTGCTCGAAACACTTAAATAAATAATAATATAAATAATAATAAAAAAATAAAAAAGCATTCGGGTCCAATCAACAGTTAAGAAACATAAAAATCTGGGCACCGGGCTACCATACCATAAACTAATATTGACTAATTGTTCTCGTTAGTGGAAAAGGTCCACTTCAGGTGGTTTTACTATTTGTTTATTAAATATTGATATCATATCTTAATTGTATAGTATAAAATTAGAAAACACCTTTTTAGAATTCCATACTTGGGCAGGAATCATTTCATTAGTAATTTAATTACACCTTCAATTACATGTCTCAGTTACACTATAATTACACTATGGTAACCCAAATTGGTTTTGAATAATAATTACCCTGAATTAATTGTGATTCTCAATTACTTAATGATTTGTAATTGCAATTACAATTACTTCTTGACCATTAGCAATTACAATTACATGTAATTGAACTTATATAAGAATTCAGTTTATTTGAATATATTCCTAATGAAGTTAGAAATCCTAGCAGTTAAAATGAATCCATATTCTAATGCACGATCATGAAATCGATTATATATTTATTCTCATCATCTTTAAAATCTTATAAGTAAACCGTAATATGCTGATAATTCTATACAACATCGTGAAATCTTAAACTGAGTATCATTTTCATATTTTGGGTCTATTGTTAAACAGAGTTTTCCTGTTTTGGCGTTAAGTATTTGTAATCACAATTAAAAATACTGGTATAATCAATAGTATTATTTTTTTTTTCATTGGCGCGTTAGACCGTGGAGGTCCAAAGCCTCAAGCGATGTACTTAAGAAATACATCGCGCTTTTCCTGACGTGGTTTCCATAGAGTGGGTCCGTCACTTCCACGCCTATTTTTGTAAGTGCCACCCATTGGCTGACGGGCCTCACAAATGCCCGGAGGGAGATTGTGAGTGCGTATTGCATAATTTTATGCTTGAAAAAATCCCGGGTAGGACCGGGCTCGAACTCGCAATCTATGGGTTGGCAGACAGGCGCGTTACCACGCTGCTATGGGTTGGCAGACAGGCACGTTACCACGCTGCTATGGGTTGGCAGACAGGCGCGTTACCAGGCTGCTACCGCCACCCCAAATCAATAGTATTATCAATAATCAATAATATAATAATTACTTAGGATTTTAGGGGGGGAATATCAATTACAAATAATTGTAACTGTAATTCTTCAATTCAAAATTACAGTTTAACTTAACTCTGTATAATCAGTAAATTAAGACGATAATAACCAAGTGATTGGTTCTTTAATTTTGTTGTTTTTAATATGCTGTTTGAGGTAAACCGAAAGTCTAATTGTGCACCCCCCCCCCAATGTAGGAAATGCCAGTCCTATCTGTAAATAGTGGTTAGTAGTAAAACCTAGCATCACCTCTAGCGTTCTAAATAGGGAGACAAAAACACTAGAGGCATGAGAGAGCCATATTTTCTATGAGCAGGTATTCCTGTTCTTCATTCTAATTCAGTGAAAAATCATGAGTGAGTAAAGGCATTTATGAAGTGCTCTCCCTCTCTTGGCTATAAATAGCGGGATGCGGAGGAGAAGAAAAAAGAGGTATGAGTAAGTCAACTTCCTTCTACTCATATTTCACACCATCATCATCGTTAAAATGTAGACCTGCAGTTTTCATTGACCCCTAATCAGAATTTAGTAACTCAGTTTAATATATTAAATATTTAATATAAATGGTTTTGTTTCGGCCATCCCTACACCCCCTGTAGAGTAATAGATTCTCATTCTGTTAATTTCTGCTTTATTTTCTTTACAATTCATTTTCAATAGAGTCCACTAGCAATACCCAAACAGCGAGTCAAAAGTGAAGTAACGCGCGGCCTTAAGTTGATGAAGCATCTCATATATATGTCTTTTTTTCTTACACATCATGAGTAAATAACCAAATGCATGTGATTAACTGATAAGGTGGATATTCATGTAATAAACAGAAAGAACAATCGCAAACTAGAATTTCAGCTTATTACATGATATTTATTTAATTGTTCTTTGTCGTTTTAATTAAATCAATTTTTATCGGAGAAATTCCCAGTAGTAAGCCGCCCCCTAACTTCTGAACAGAAATTCATGATGCCATCTAGTGGCAAAGATAAGCGGTACGAGGTCTGGGCAGCCTTCTTGGTCCCCAAAACAACCAATAGAGAACCCATCCTGACCTGTACAGGGGGAGAATGAGACAGAACTCTTCAAGGTCTCTTCTGATATTAATCATGAGGGAGTAAAACTTTACACTCAGGTGAGAGAGGCAGCGGCGGTGGCAGGAGGATGAGGAGAAAGAACCAAGAGGGAACCATATTCATATTTCATCTTCATATTCACACCAGAACCAACCTTCAAGAATATCAAACAAGTAAAATGTAATGTTTAAATCCATTAATGTAATGATACCAAAACTATCACTAATAAACTAACCATATTGTGACCATTCTGTTCAAACCGTACAGCAAATTGTTTCAGAAAACTTATAAAGAGAGAATAGAGGTATTTTATTTTAAAAGCATATTATCTCAATTTATTATAAATACAGTCCACTCCATCATTACAAGTATTTCTTTATTCAAACCAGCCATGCCAGCATATAATAATTAATTTGGGTAATATCCCCCAACTTTTACTCCGGGTAATATCTAAATTAAACACCAGCTTTGTACTTGTCCCACGGATCTTCAGCTCTAAGACTTTTGGTAGTCCAATAAAGACTCACAAAGTTCGACTAATTGGTCTTGTCAGTGGTCTACTCCAGGTGATTACCTTTCCAGTAAAGAATTAAATAGATGGTCAGAGGTCATGGCCGATGTGCTGCATAAATAGTAGCCATATCATCTCTCATTTCTATGGAAATTATCACTCGAATAATTCGGAAATAAAAAATAATAAAAAATCATGGTCGGTAATTACTCTCAAAGTGACAACCAACGCGTCACCAAGGCTAAATGGAACACAATAGCTTAGATAGATTATAGCCCAGTATAATAGGCCCTGTAGGAATATTTTATGAAAATGAACTACTGAGAGCT
Source organism: Halyomorpha halys (assembly GCF_000696795.3). NCBI lineage: Eukaryota > Metazoa > Arthropoda > Insecta > Hemiptera > Pentatomidae > Halyomorpha > Halyomorpha halys. The sequence continues at coordinate 1,169,697 of NW_027109908.1, forward strand.
GGAAATTATTTTGATTGCTTTATTTGTGAATTTGCATATTGAATAGAAGCATGTTTTTTTTTTCCACTGCTTCCTAATGCTTGCTTATAGTACAAGAGCCCAAGAGGAAAAGAAAGGCAGTTATCCCACCCCAATATTTGAATTCACTAATGTAAACTACATATATTTGTCAAAAGTCAAAATTCACGAGTCTGCCAATCCAGTTCAGGGGAGTTTAAAAATGGCTGCCGTTCCAAAAATACCAACAACTCAAAAATTGCAGTTATTTTATACCTCTCAATTCTTGACACATATGAAACTAGAGTTGGTACTGGCACAAAAGAAACCTGTCTACCAAACTAGTGCAGTGCTGCACGTTGTGGAGACGCGTTCCAAAATTCAACTTTAAAAACTGAAAAATGCAGTTATTTCATACCTCTTTGTTTTTGACTCATTTCAAAGTAGGGTTGGTACAGACACAAAAGAAATCTCTCTGCCAAGCTTGTGCTGTGCCGCGCGTTGTGCAGACGTGTTCCAAAATTCAACTTTAAAAACTGAAAAATGCAGTTATTTCATACCTCTTTGTTTTTGACTTATTTGAAACTAGAGTTAGTACCGACACAAAAGAAACCTGTCTGCCAAGTCTGTTCTGTGTCGCGCGTTGTGCATACGCGTTCCAAAATTCGACTTTGGAAAACCGAAATTCGAATTATTTGCGGTTAGTTATTTATATCTTTAATTTTATTTATTACATTTTTTATCAATCTGAAATTTGACGAAAAAACTAAGTTTTATCTATTAAGATGTGATGCGGTCTTTCAACTGATTAATTTCCTGATTGTTGGTTTTTCTCTTGTACATGAAAGGTACTTTAGTAACAAACATCATTATTAGTAGAAAAATTATAAGAATAAAAAGTAGGTAGTAATTAAATTTTATGGAAGGATTTATTAAATAACAAAAGAACAGTTTAATAAAAAGTTTTTCAAATATCAATGAAAATGATGATTTTTCGTTTTTCTGACAAAATGTTTTGCTTATGACGGCTATATCTCTGCAACTATTAAATATACAGATGTCTATTGGGCCTTAAATTAAAGCTTATTTAACGTCCTAAAAACAAAGTTATTGTTTGTTTTTTCGTAGGAGTAGTTTTTTTCATGATATTAGCAAAATAACTTCGTAAAATGTCAATTTTTTGTTTTTCTGACATAATGTTTTGATATTGTCGGCTATATCTCAGGAATTATTAGGTATACCGATGTCAATTGGGGCTTAAATTAAAGGTCATTTAACGTCCTAAAAACAAAGTTATTATTAGTTTTTTCATAGGAGTAGTTTTTTTCATGATATTAGCAAATTTTTTTTTTATTTATTTATTGATTTTTACAACTGTATAAAAAATACAAGTAAATTTGATCATAATGACATAATGATATGATACAGGATGTAGAGAAACTACCCAGTAGTAGAACTCTAAAAACAGTTAACAATATAAGGTCACGAAACCATCTTCTTTTCAGGCGCCTCGAAGGATTGCCAGGAATGGAAGAGGAAGCAAGGTTAGAAACTAGTGGGTTTGGGTGGTTAGGGACCTTATTATGGAAGGAATAATATCGGGTTCGGGCTAGATCGGTTACATAAGGAACATTTAGGTCTTTATGGATGGTTTTATTAGTAACAAAATAAGG
>NW_027109908.1:1171891-1172803 GCF_000696795.3 Halyomorpha halys
ATGTAGGAGGTAAGAATTTACGGAGTTTGTAAAGCAGTCCCGGGTGCCAGGCTCGATCAAAAGCCTGCTCTATATCTTAATGTTTAGTTAAACAAAGAGAATAAAAGATGTTAGCAACGACTTTTACATATTTACCAAATTTTTAATTAGTATTGATATATTTCATTCTTATTTTTTGTCAATTTTTTTTCTGTTTGTCTGTTTCAAGTAATTCTAATTTCATATGCATATTTATCTAAATAACGTGTACAAATATTTATTAAAAAAATTATGAAATAGGCTAGAAATATCTTGCCAGATATAATAAAAATTTTGAAAGATGAATTTTGTATTTCGTCTGCACGAGCTTAGAAGACAGGTCTCTTTCATGTCAGTACCGACTCAAGTAAAGAAATTTCAGATGTGTAAAAAAGTTAATAAATAAAAAAGAAGATATAAATTAGTGTTTATACAAAAACCGAGATTTTAGAAAACCGGTTTTAACCGGTTTCGAATTTTTATAAAAAAAATTTTTGCTCGAATATTCTGTAATTCGAACAAAAAATTTTAACAGAAAATCTAGAGTGATTAAAATCAGTTTTTGGCTGAAATTATTTACTGTTCAATTTTATTGATAGTAATATTTTTTTATGCAATTTAGTAGAACAAAGAAATAATAGTTTACCAGGATATAATAACTTTAAAAACAATTATTCATTGTTTATGCATAATTTTCACATATAAGGATGTAAATATTTTTATAATAACCATATTATTTTTTAAAAAAAACAATGTTATTAGATACAGATGGATACTTATTAAAAACAATTAGAAAATATATAACTGTGTATTATATAATATAAATTATAATCAAAGCCGAAAGACAAGAGTAAATAAAGTTTATGCATACATACTTATTAAAATCAATTTTAG
>NW_027109908.1:1172948-1200965 GCF_000696795.3 Halyomorpha halys
TTTTTTTGTTTAATGAAATATGATTTCAGAAAACAGAGGACGTCTATCGATTTGCTATTTAGCAGTGTCCTTAGTTTATTTACAAAATTCCCGAAATAGAAAATACCCTCTCACTTGCAACCGAACTAGGCTTAATCATTTTTAAAGCTTGATATAATAATACGATATTTTATAGAAAACCGATATTTTCTACTAAAAAAACTGTTTTCGAATTTCATAATTTCCCCCCAAAAAACGGTTTTTAAAACCCGGTTTTAAAAACCGACAAACCCTAATATAAATAACTAACCGAAAATAAATTCTAATTTCGAGTTTCCATAGTTGAATTTAGGAACGCGCGCACAGCACTAGCTTGGCAGACAGGTTTCTTTTGGGTCTGTAGCAACCGTATTTTCATATGAACCAAGAACCAAGAGCTATGAAATAACTGCATTTTTTGAGTTTTTGTTACTTTTTGGAACTGCCGCCATTTTTATACTGCCCTGAACTGGATTGGCATACTCATCAATTTTTACTCCTAACTATAAGTAGTATACATTAATGAAATCGGAAATTGGGGTGAGTTAACTACCTTTTTTTCCCACGGGCTCTTACGGGGTATTATGTTACAGCATAAATGCCTACATATCTGAGAACAGCGGCACATCTAATAAACTTTTTTTGTTTTGTGTTTGAGGTATTCAATAGATCGAACAGTACACTGGTGTTAATTTGGGCAACTGTATTAGCTTTACCAAAGTCTGTAGGACGATGTTAATTTCTTTAGAAAGTAACTGCAGTCTACGGAACTTTCTTTGGGACACGTCCAATTCTAAATAAAATCAAAACAAAGCAGCAATAACTTACACACACGGCTGTCCCGTGGAAAGGAATGAATAGGTTAGGGGCAGTCGTTTTAGTGAATAAAAATCCCACACACGGATAGGTCCGTACGTATCCGTGTCTTCTGAAGATTTCCACAGACTTTCGTTAAAAAAACACATTGTTTACATCGGGACCTGCTCGTACTATACTGCAGGTATCCCGAGTGCATTTTAAAATTATAATAACTAGTGTGGAAAAGGGGTGGTATTGAAAATGTGAGACATTTCATTCAAAACAACATGCATGTATTTTCTTTTTATTTATAAAGTGAATTCCCTGGAGGGGCAAACTGGTTTATTTGTTAGTCTAAATGATTTATCTATAATAATATAAAAAAGAGCATTGGGGTCTCATAAATTGTATTGGCTTATCTGAGTGACTGTCGGAAGTTTCACTGTCGCGGTCACTTCCGTGTCACATGCCTGTTTCCTTCGTCCAGGTGTGCGGTGGGCGAAACGGTGAAGACCAGGAATATTCGCCTGGTGTCAGAAAGAACGTCTTTCTTCCTCAGTGGCTGGCCAGAGTGTCCTGGACTCTGGCGTGATGGTAGGGGCAGGCCAGGTCCTAGCTTGCATGGTGCTTAGGCTGGGGCGGCATTGCAGTCGCGGCGTCTTCGGGGTTTTCCGGTATCCGCGGCAAGGGGAGGCATCAAAAAATGAGATCCCGACCCCGACTTTATATGAAACCGAAAAATTCGGATTACTTAAATCCGACCCACATATATGTATATTTTTTCAAAGCCCCATGGGTGCGTTGGGTTTATGTCATGACAGGAAGAACTGTTTGAGAGTAGCCCCTTTTTCTGCATTGGAGGGGGGATGAGGATATTCGATCTTATGGAAAAGAGTAGTAGTTTGTGTGTCTGGTAGTGACGGGGCTCACCAGGTTTGTCGAGTCAGAAATAATTTAGTCACTTATCAGTCCAGACTGAGTCTGTTCATGTTTGTCTGCCATCTTTGTGGCCGTCCAGTCGGTGTCAGAGTCCTGAATAGTGGGTTCGTACAGTACTGGAGGCTTTCAAAACTTTTTATGTGCTTTCTCGTGATAAAGTCTGTCACAGTTGGTAGGTTAAGTTTCGTGTGCATGTGGTCCCTCTTTGCTCTTTTTTAGTGAACTATGCCTCACAATACGACTGATAATACTACTCTGATACTGTTGCAGCCTCTTGACCAATGAAGGTGCCATGTTAGCACAGGTGCCATGTTAGCATAGGTGCCATGTTAGCACAGGTGCTCTATAAAGCAGGGCTGGCCTCAGCACACTTTTGTAGATCATTAATTTGAGGCGAGAGAGAGATTAGTAGCTAGAAGGTGATTAAGCCTGTAAGACTTGGTCCTGATCTGCTTCATCATGTTGCAGTGGCGAGCTACCATCAGGTGTCTATCAAGGGTGACTCCAAAATATACAGCTGCCTGCTGATCTTATGTATAAGGAGCAACGACCTATCACTGTCTCAGGGCCTTTTCCAAAACATAATAAATATTACTCCAGTTTAGTGAAATACATTATCCTAACATCTATTTGAACTAACCTAATTTTTTTTTTTAAATTTATTTATTGATATTTATTACTATACATAAAATACATCAAGTAAATTTGAGAAAATCATAACGGTATAGTACAAGCATGTAGAGAAACCAACCGCAGCTGGTAGCACTTTAAAAACATTTTTACAATATAAGGTCTCGAGGCCATCTTCTTTTCAGACGCCCCTGAGGATTGTCCGGAATAAATGAAGAAGCAAGATTAGAAACTAATTAGTTTGAGTGGTTAGGGAGTATGTGATGGAAGGATTGATATCTGGTTCGGGCTAAATCGGTTACAAATGGAACATTAAAGTCTTTGTGGATGATTTTATTTGTGACAAAGTAGGGAGCATTTAGGATTTTATGGAGAATTTTGGATTGTAAGGATTGGATACGAGAGGAATTTGAAGGTTTAGTGGAGCCCCAGAGCTCAACTCCGTATGTCCAGATAGGCCTTATAATTGTCATGTAAATCAGTCTTTTGTAATGAATTGGAACTTTGGACCGTTTGTCTAGTAAGTGCTGTAATAGTCGAAATAGGCGTGCAGTTTCCTGTCTTTTCAGTCTTGAGTGAGGATTCCAGGTTATTCGTTTGTCCAGATGTAGTCCAAGGTAGCGGATCTGTTCAACAGGGGTAAGGGCAACATTATCGAAGTATACTGTAGGGCAGTCAATAGGCTTATGATGTAGGGTAAAGATAATTTGATGGGATTTGTTGGAATTTATTTTAATCCTCCTATTACAACACCATTGGCTACACCTCTCTTCAGATTATGCAGTTCTGTTATTTCTCAAATCTCATTCAGTCTCCCATCCATTCTATACACCAGATTATGTAACCCAGAGTTAGTACTCATCAGTCCCATCTGCTCTTCCAGCATACCCTTTGTGGAACTCTTACTCCACATACGATTGTAGTCAGATATCCTACAGAGTGTAGTTTTCATATTCCCTTCTTGGTTTTTCTTAGTAGTATTAACCAAATGTCCCGTAATTAATAAACTAATTCCTTTAATAAATTGAGTTGCCTTCCTTGTTATAAAATAGAGCAATCATAGACTCACTTAATTCTTGTGTTATTGTTTCTGAAATCTAAATTTGTCAGAATAATTGTTCCATGTTGCAATTTTTAGTGAAATATCAATTTTTTTTTTAATTTCATTTATTTAAAACCAGATGGGCCTGTTGGGCCTTACAGGGTTAATGTATGAGGTCTCATACAAAAGACATCCCTAAATGTATACCATATTATTAATAAAAAAAGATTAAGATAAAATAATGATTCTTAATATAAGGTAAAAGTAAAGTTAATAATAATACAATGACATTTATGGAACTAACAAAATAAATAATTGACTTCTAATGAAAAAAAAATAATAAAGTTAATTTAAGATAAAGATGAAAAGAAATAAAAATTAAATAAAATTTTAGAGTGAGAATAGCACAGCTGATAAATACAGAACCTATTATAACAAGATGTCCTGCAGCAGCCTGGGCTTCAGTCTTCGGGTTGTGGTTGGGTTTCTCAAGTCGTAGGTCACTGCTTTCTTAACTGTCAGTAACTGGGAATGTAACTTCATGAACCTTTTTTTAATATAATCCTCTATTGTCTCTATTTGTAATTTCCGATGCAATTGGCTGTTTCTTACAAGCCAAAGAACATCCTCTGCAATTCTTATGACTTTCTTTTGAAAAGATGGTCATTTTTCCCTTTTTGTAAAGAATGCTGCTCCCCAGACATCAGCAGTGGCCTGAGAATTGTTTTTAAAATAAGAATAGCAGTTTCTGGTTTTAATTTGGATTTTCTATTTCGGATAGGAAATAGCATTGCTAACCTTGCGTAGGTTTGAGTTAGTTTGATATTGATGTGGCGATTCAAGGAAAGGTCGGCGATCGAGGTGAATTCCTAGGTATCTCATTGTTTCACCAGCAAGATTCCATTTTAAATTTTTATCTTTGAAGCTTCGATTATCAGAACACTTTTCTTACATGAAAATGGTAGAGGGAATAATTTAAATTCCACAAGGAGGAAATTTTACTCAACAATACCATTCTAGTATTAAGGCTCTGAAGATGATATGATTAAAGTATTATTGCTGACCATTGGGTTCATATTTCAGCTACTGGCTAAGTTTGTTGGATTGGGTATTGTGAAACTATCAGAAAAGTTTTAGCTTGATAAACTATTACTGTTATAAAGTCTTTACTTTTATAATTAATTCTTTACTTCTAAATGTAGAAATGTTTGGAGAAACTTGAACCATTTTAATTCGTGAAATAAGAAATTTATTTGTTAAAAAATAACAAATATTGCTATACATCTACCATAAAAAAATAGTTTATACTAAGTATTAAGATTACATATTATATATAAAGAAATATTTTATTCAAGTTTTTCTTTTTACAATAGATATGTTTTGCCCTTCTGTTATATTCATCATAATTTGGGCAGACAGTTTGATATCCTCAAATCTTCTATCAGAGACAACTTTAAAACGCCTTAATACTGTTGATAACATGACCTTTGTTTCATTATAACTATAGTTCATACCTAAAAAAGAAGGTAATGCTGGATCAGTAAAAAACAAAACAATATCTCTACCGATTAAAACAATTACCAAAGCAGTAAGATTATATATAGTGTAATATGCTCTTTTTGTGTAAATAGTATATTTTGATGTATAAAGGGTTTTTAATATGTTTTATTTTATGTATCATTTTGATATTCATTTGTTTTGTTTATCCAAAAAGCAAGCTAACCAAGTTTCATTGTTTATAATAACTTCGTGAGTCAAAAACAGAACCAAGATGGCGGTACATTGAATCAAGGCCACGTTGAGCAGATTCAAATATCATAAAAACTATTTTAACTCTTCCCATCATAATTGAAAATACAGTAAATTAAAGGAAAAATAGAAATCAAGAAATAGTGCAAATGAATAATATTCAGAAAATAAATCATTTGCAAAAATCCCTAACTGTTGTGCAAAAATCGATGTTTACATGTAACCTCAAGGCAGGTTTTGTTTTTGGAGGGAATGGGCAGTCGTTGTGTGGAGAGAGAGGTGAAAGGATGTCTCCAGGATGAAGTCTTCATGAATTTCTGTCCAGCAAGAGTAGGAAGCCATTTTGGACGCCAGAACAAAAGAAAAAAGAAGACACCAGGAATCAACGAAAAGAAGATCGTAGAGCTTGGTTAGTTTGGTTATAACTAAATTTAAATCAAATTGTAACAGAGATATTAATTTAATTAAGTTAATAATAAAAGAGTTTGTATTCTGATTGCCTAGCAACAATACGCCCTGAGATTAAGAGTCTTTTGTATAATAAAATTATATTATCCATTTGGTATTAAAGTTCTTAATTTGAACCCAAGTATCTATTATATTTTTTAAAAAAGTTAATAAAACTAGCAAAGATTCTTTTTATTTTTATTTTTAATAATTAAAAATTATTACAATAGATATCAATATTCTACTCATAATTGTGAAATGATTGTTTTTAGTCAATTCAAAATTTTCCAATTACTTAATCCCATTTGATACTCAAAAAGACAACAATTGATCTCCAGTCGTATTAGTAATTAATACTGAACGATCATAACAATTGTCTGAATCATTTTTCTTCTATTGACTTTTATAAAGCCGTTGGGAGATAGAAAATCCTTCAAATGTTTTGGAAGTGACTGGGAAGATATCTATGACTTATATTTGATAAAAGGAATAGTATGTTCAAGAATGGGGCTTGTGGAGGCCGTTGTGCCTCAGCCTTATGTCTGCAATAGTACCAGTTTGATTCCAACCTGTATAGGTTCAATTTTATTTATAGGTTGGGTACCTATAGGATAATCTCTCCTCCCTTCCCCTCCCTACAATATGTCAGAAATGACCAGGTAGGGGTGTAAGAAAAAATAGTGCTTATATTTGTAACAATAATGAAAATATGGTTTATAATTGACATGATCAAACAGTCTTCAAACCTACCTCCAGCTTCCAGGAGCATGTTCAGAGGTAATACAGTAAAAATTTATTAAAAAGAACAAGATTTGAAATTTCCCAAATATTTTGACTGATTTCCAACATTTTAATGTTCCCAATTCTCTTGAATTTGAATTTTTCATTCATAATTAAGCTGATTGATATTTTTTACAGAAAAATAATTGAAAAAGTTATATAAGCAGTTTGTCCAGTATAACGGACCTGCTATCCAAGACTCTCACCATTAATTTAAAAATAATTGTCTCATGTATATTTGTATGTCTAATTTTTAGTAAATAACAACTCATATAAACCATATGATGTATTCTAGCGATTTTAAAATATTATTCTTAAAATAATTTAAGAATTAAAATATCTAAATAATAAATATGAATCATTTAACAATTATTTTAATGAACAATACAACAAATGTTAAAAATTTTAAAAACAAAAACAATACAACAAATACTTCTTCAGATTTTTGGAGAAGTATTTACACTTGTGATATTTTTTATGGTAAATCTACTGGCAGAATGTCACCTCCCAGTTCTATGAAATCCCCCCAGCTATACTGAGACCATTGAGCCGCCTTCAGCAAACCCTTCCTCTTCCTTTTAATGGGGTGTGGCAATAGAAAGGCCTAGATTGTAAGTGTTTATAAATAAAAATTTTAGGAGGTAGGAAAAAATATGGTAAATTTTGTGACTTGTGACCATGAAACTTATCACTTTCAATGGAATCTGCCATTTATATTTCCACATAGTAATAATTACAACTATTTATACATAGTAGTAAATTCTCTAGGAAGTTATCTATTTGTTGATTTCTATCTCCTTCCTATACACATTAACCAAGACTGTGAAAATAATTCTTAAAATTAAGAGTTAAAGTTTCAGTTGTTACTTAAAAATCTACAGAATTATATAATGTTGGAACAGAGAAGACAGCAACTATTCAGATGAGAATATTCCCAAATAATTGTTTCTTCAGAGATTTTTTTTTTCTTTTTTAGCTGAAATTCATATGGATATTTCCTTTTTAAATCATTCCTAGATTAATGAATAAAATAATTCTTATAATAGATGGACCAATTATGTTCATCATGTAATATAGATCAAATTAATATAAAATACTTAATGTTACCTGGGCAATTTCTAGTGCCGAGGCCAAAGAATGAAAATGAATGCTTATAGCTTTTGGATGGTTCATTCTCCAGGAATCGATCTGGATCAAACGTAGATGCATTTTTCCAGTAATCATCGTCCATATGCATTAACCGGCTACACACAATGACAGTTGTTTTTGGAGGTATAATCATGTCATCTAAAAATTATGAAAAATTGTTATGCATTTTTATTATCAGTACTATTCTTCTAAAACTTAGTTTCTTTTCATATTGTTGGCTAAAAGCCAATGTGATGTATCAGCATATTTAATTATCTTGGGGTTTATTGCATTTTAACACAGTTTTCTATTCTTTCCACAATCCCAAAAAGATCTAACTGAATGTGTGACATCCCTAACTAGATAGAATAAATGATCAATTTATTTATATTGTAATCATAAATCAGCTACCTATTCGAAGAACATTGCAGATTGATGATCTGTGGTCCACAATTTTAACACAGCAGAATCATTTCTCTTTGTTGTATCACAACATATATTCTATTTACAAAAGAAATTTAGAATTAAAATTAATTAATTTGTAGGAGTGGGTTGCTCATTGGTAAGGTACTGTGCTACAAACTCCAAGAATCCAGTTTCAAGTTTCAGGCTGTGGCAGATAATCATTTTGTTTCACTGTAGTAGTGAGTCAGCCTATGGGTTCCAGAGCCCTCCCGGATCCACCCAACCTCATTAAGTGGGTACCCTTAATTGAATAAAAATCTGGTGGTCGAGCATAATTCTAAGCATAAATCACCCCCAAGCACAAACATTGGTCTAGTAACAGTACTTCCTTACAAACATGCCAAAACTTCCAGCCAGTTTTAAATAAGTAAAAAAAAATTACCCAGAAATAATGTGTTATTTAAAGGATAAATACAGAAATAAAGAAAATTCCAAATAACAGCATAAAAAGAACAAAAAGGATATATTTTCTCATTATACAAAAAAATATATACAAATTTAAAAAAAAAAAAATTCTCAAAGGTATTATTTAAAGGAAAAATTTACTGATAAAAAAAATTAAACATTATTGAACTAACAAAAAAATTTCTTTTATTCTATTGCTTATTTTTACCCACCCAAACAACTTGTAACGTATTTTACCTTCTGGTAATTTTGTAATCTTTATAACATATTTTTTAACATTTTAAACATTCTCTATAACCATTTGTCGTCGCCCTCTTATACGTTTTCCTCTTTCAAATAAAAGTTTTTCAAATATCTTCTATCTCTTATTTTTACCCATCCAAATAACTTGTAACATATTCTCGCCTTCTGGTAATTTCGTTATCTTTGTAAATTCAGAGTCTTTCTTGAATCCCCTTCTCCTTCTCTATTCTCTTCTCATTTCTTCTTACCCACGTTATTGGTTATATTCACCACATATTATTATTGCCTTGTTTTCTATTCAATTCTTTTGTCTACCTCAACCTTATATTTTGTTTCCTTATTCTAGTATTATACTTACACAGTTCATTAATTACATATATTTTCTTTTATTTATTTATTTTTTTCTTTCTATAACTTTAATTTTTTAATTATTATTAAATTAAAATATTCATATTTCTTCGATTCTTTACATTATATAATTTTAAAATTTTATTTCCTTAATTATATTATTCTACTTACATATTTAATTAAACGTTTTATTTTCCACTACTCTCATCATTTTATTTTTACTAATTTTCATTCTGTATAATTATTTACTTGTGCCATCCTGTTTCTATTTTCTCTTTTTATTTTTTGGTTTTCATTGGTTGTTATCTTGTTCTTTGTTCTTAGCACTGATGAAGGCTAGAAACTCAGGCGGAAACATTGGCACTTTTAAATAAGTTCTCTCAACTTATTTGTGTTTTTTATTGACTGCACCCTCAACCATCTTCTCATCATATATATTATCGATGGTCGACTATCTTCTCATCATTAAAAAAAAATAGTTTATGTTTTGGGGCTTTGAATTCACTATCTCACCATGTACATGTCACCAAGGGATCTCGTCTTCAATTAGCAGTTATTGTAGACTGTTCCAATTACACTAACTATAACTGTCTGGAGGGACTTGTTCTCTAGTACTTACTTAGACTGAGACAGTCACCAGACAGTAATAGTTGGTGTAATTGTTAGTTATTCAGCCCTCAATGGAACATAATGGCACATTCAGCAATCAGAACTACTCATCAAAGATGAAACGGTAGACAAGATAACTCGGTGACTTGCATCCGGCAAGATCATGAGTTCAAAGCTCCAAACCATAAACTGTTTTTTTGTTAATTCAATATTTAATTTTTTTATCAGTAAATTTTCCCTTTAAATAATACCTTTGAGAAACATTTTATTTTAATTTTATCTTTTTTTTTTTTTAATTTGTATATTTTTTTTATGTTTAACAAGAAAATATATCCTTTGTATTCTTTTTATGCTGCTATTTGGAATTGTCTTTATTTCTGTATTTATCCTTTCAATAAAACATTATTTATTGGTAATTTTTTATTTATTTAATACTGGCAGACAGAGTTTTGGAAAGTTCATTTGAACCCCCACTGCCGCCACAAAAACAAACTTCAATAGTAAATATAAACTGTCTTTGTTATTATTATATCATAAGAGTAGGGATATTATATATCTTTCTGCTGTAATTTGAGTTGTAATATTTGATATATATACATTTTTTAATTAAATCATAACTGTATGTTAGAATACTTATTTTTATTATTCTTAATAGTGTTTGTTCTTCAAGAACTTGAATTCAAACATTAAAAAAATATAATAACAAAACACTAAGCTCAATCATGGAAATATTTCTATCAGGTTAATTAGTATAGATCATAGATCTTTCAATAAGTTAAATTACCTATAATTATTTCATCTTTAGTTCTTCTTGCTAAAGAAGGCCCAGTGACAAACCGTAGAACTTCTTTTATAACCCTGTAAAAAGTAAAAAAAAAAAGTGATTATAATATTAAAATATATAGGATATAGTATTTTGAGTACACTTTAATAAGAATCCATAAAATAAGTATCTCATTCTATTAAAAATTCCTGCTGCACTGGAAAATTTTATAAATTAACAATGCCCTTAAATGAAAACCCATTATCAAAATTTTAAAAATTCATAAAGATCTCACAACAAGCAGCATTGCTGAAAAAGATTGAAAGAATTGAATCTTCCAGTTTTTTCTTTTCAATTCTTAAATAAAAAAAAAAATTTGTTGAGACTACAATGGCCTTTTTGTGTATTTAAAACTCATAAATAGTCTCTCCCATTTTTCTTATTAAAAACAATATGTTCTTGTTTTACTTTCAAATTATTCCTAAAATCATAGAAAAGCAAAGTAAAATACTTTAATGAACAAGTTAATAATGTGATTTTTATTTAATCCCATAATAGAAAATACTCTATTTAATCAAATGATTTGTTTTGTTATTTTTTAAAACAAAATATGTCACAATCTCACAAGAGGAGATCATAACACTAAGAAAAAAGGCAATCCTTCTCCGCCGGACCCGCTCTGCTAAACCCCCGGAGGGCGACGGCCCTATATCACTTTTGAAATATTAGCTTAAAACTGGAAGAGGAGACTTTAAGATAGTTTAATCGAGCAATATTTAAAAATCGCCTGAAATTGGAAAACGGCATCAAACCCTCTACTCCCACCCTCCATGGTAGCCTTATTTATCTGACTTATCAAACAGACAATTATAGCGAGTAGGTTGGTTGATGTACGACATGTCACAACCTCACAAGAGGAGATCATAACACTAAATAAAAAAAATAAACATTAAACAATAATTAAAATTAAAAATAAAAATAAACATTACAAAATGACAATACTACCAGGATCGAATAAAAAATATCATTTAAAGAAAAATATTCTAAATTTGAAGAAAAATAACATTACAGTATACATTGAAATTAAAATAACTTTAAATAATCACCTCTCCAAATAATCCATATTTTTAACATCTATGAATGTCGGATCTCGGTCTGAGTCACCAAAAATATTTTGTTGTTCTTGCCATGCTTTTTCTTGTATCTCTGGTAGTGTAGCCAGAAAAACTAGAACTGTATTGACTAAAATTCCAACAGTATGCGATCCCTAAAAAAAATTACAGCGGATAAGTGGAATTACAGCTTTATGTTAAAATTAGGGTTTAATCAAGATAATTTTCCCAAAATGGTGGAATTTCTAGTACATTTTATTTACGATTTTTTCCTACATTTTTTGATCCATAATTTTTCTGTTTGTCTGTTAGGAAAGTAAGAATGAAATCGAGCCCCTTGAACATACATCTGCAAATAACTTTAAAAATGGTTTCTATCATGCATAACACAGAAACACACCTAAATACACACCTTTATTTGAAATTTTTAGCATTAATGTGTGATTATTATTATACCCAATTGTTGTAAGAAAACAGCTAATTAAATAATGAAATAAAGTTGAAGTTTTTTTTCTACCATAGTATAACTTTAAGGTATGCTAAAACCCCTCCTAACTGACACCTTTTTTCAACTGAAATCCCCTCTTATATAAATTTTTAAATGTCCTGGCCTGGATTTAGAGTGATTTTGATCCCTTAATAATGAACACTCCTCTAACGGATGGAATCCTCAATTTTGTTTTATCAATCAATAAATTTATCTTTCTGAACAGGCACTTGCAATATGTTGAAAATTGAATTAGTTACTGAACAGACACTTATGAAATGTTGAAAATTGAATTAGTTGCCTTATCAAATAAATTAGTTGCCTGGTAACCATTCTAAGACCACTAGAAATGTTTTTCTGTGTTAAATTTGGATTTATATGCTGCACTATACCTCAGTTTTTGGAAAATTTGAAAAAAAATTGTTTACAATGGTTTACAGTTTACCTTATACCACATAGGTGAATGATAAGAACTATAGTTAAGGGAGAAACAATAGAACCACATATAGAGAAGGTGAAAGGAAAAAGATACAAATGTTTAATAGAAAACCCAATCCCATCTGACGTCCCAAGAAGAGATGCAGAAGCATGCTTTTGCCTGACAACTGACCTCAACAACCTGCAGAGTTATCTCCACAAGATAGGCTTGGCTCACGATCCTAAATGTGTACCGTGTATTCAAGAATGGATGGAGACCACCCTGACACAAGTCCTCTGACTAACATAAGAAATAAGACATTTGCCAATGATCACTTAAGACTGTAGCAACACCACTACCTTTGTTCTATGTCATTACTACTACAGCAGCCAAAACCACTATGGCCCAGCATGACGCAACCTACTAGCTAACACAGGTACTGCTACTGTCACCAGGCAAATGCCATAAATTAATATTTCTACTATTAGTTATATATACTTTAATTGCACACATTTAACAACTATATAAGATATTGTAATATTCATTAATGTATTATTTGAATGAATAAATATTATAACAGAATCTGTTGATCCACTGAAAGCTAACATTATACACATAGTGTTTTTCGATGTCGTTTAATAGTCCAGAGACTTGACTTGGCAAAAATTGGAAAACCTCGGTATGAATAACCACTTCATTGTATTCTCCTCCTTAGGAGATAGAGGGCAGCAGTATACATAGTGGATCAGTACATTCTTGTGTAATCCTCTGTCTCCTATGAATCTCTCCTCCTTCCTATACCTTCTCTCCTATCTCAAGGACCAGTGGCTAGCACCTAGTCAGGATTTACATTCACTTTCGTGCCTGCAGACTAGTACCTAATTCATTACTTTACTGAATTTATTAACTAATTAGTAAGAGATTTAGAAATGTGTTTCCATATCAATTAATTTTTAAAATTATTAGTAGATGTATGTTCTATGGACTGCATCGAGCTCCTTCTTTTACTATTTGAACAGTTGGTACAATTATAAGTTAATATGGTAGTATAATTTTCTGAGAGAAGAACATACACGGTTGGGAGTAAGAGTACAAATAAGTAAAACCTATTTCATTAATGTCAACACTTAAGCCAAAATTTCAGGCCTACCCAGACCAGAGAAATTCACATAAATCCCTAAAATGTTATTGAATGATAAAAAAAAAAGTTATGTATCACTTTTTATCTGAATTTTATTTATTTCTAATTCAAGTTCCAGTATTCAGTCTCTTTATGCCATCGCTTGGTATTTTCAAAACCAACATTTACAGGAGACTGTGAATACAAACATATGTTAGAATTACTTATATAAATTTGACATATTTACACCAACATATTCACTCTATGCCTTATGAAAAGATCCAACAAATTTTAAAATATACCTACTCATAATGGATAAAAGTATACCAGGAGACAGTGAATTAAAAATACAACACAGTATTGGTTATGAAGTTTTATTGTGAAACCCTTTGGTCTAGAAGGAAATGGGAGGGAAGTTGCTATATGTGAAAATACTAAAGTAGAATCAGTGTTGCCATGCAAATCAAAAATTTCCTTTTTGTATCACTTTGATTGTCAGGATATTCACAACCCTCTTCACCATAGATTCTATTAAAATATTGTTAAATTTGTTTCAAAATTACTGCAATCGCAAATGTTTCTTGTAAACAATTAAATAATATATTTTAGTATCTTTTAATTAGATTTGTTTAGTACATGAACCTTCTGTATTGTTACATAGTTATACATACCACAAGGACCAATTCCAATATCTCTTTTTTGAGTTCTTCAGAGTTTCCATCAACTGAAATATTTTGTTGCAGTAGAGCTTCCACATACAAATTCTTACTCGCTTCTAAAAAATAATGAATTAAAGAAATGTATAGATTATTGATTAATCATTATTCACCAATCAAACAAACCTTTTGTAATGATTTGCTGTTTATCTGTTGTATTTTTCAAAATCTGTGAACAGAATAAAAATATTTACAATTTTTACAGCCACTAGTTAATCCTTGATGCATAAAAAAAAAATCCTCCAATCTAATTCTATAATTCGTTTTGTTATTCTATGATACAAGATAAATTTAATTTTAAAACCTGATCATTGATGAATTAGAAATGATAATTAAAATTTTAAACATATTATATATTATTAAACATTATTAAAATATATATTAAACGTCTTATGTTACACTTAAAGAGAATCCTGTCCCAGGGAAGATTTTTATCTTTACCGAATTTTTCGAAACAGTCTTACCAATCTTCTGGAGCATCAGGAGAACCAGCATTAATAATTTCAATTTCTAAGGTATCTTGAGACACAGTGTGTGTGTTAACAGGTCTATTGACTGAATGTTATCTATTTTTTTACATGTCAAGAAAATGATAAAACCATTTTCCATCTTTGCTAATATTTATCTGATTTAGATAATGCTTGTTTTGTTTTTTGTACAGGATTAAATAATCTTTTAAAATAGATTTTTTTTTTTGTATATGTATATATAGTTGACCATAAAAATTTAAATATAAGAAGATAATCAAGGTTGCGGTCACAAAAACAACTAATAGTTTTAAACTATTTTAATGTCCGAAGTTTCGCCCCACTTTGCAGGGCTTCATCAGGGCTGTTCAAAGTGAAAGGTTGAACTGTTCTTATATTTAGACTTTTTTTTTGCTTTTCCAGAGTTTTGGAGCAGAGTTGGGCAGGAACCTTTACATGATTATTTTAATTTCATCTTCAATTACATATTCCAAATATATAAAGGTTAAGTTAAATTAAAAAAAAAAAATTATTTCATCACTATGGTGGCAAGAAAAGATTTAACGAACTGGTGAAGCAAAACAACCCAATGCACATGAGCTAGCTAGTTTAAGTCAAACTTATGTTTTATATATGCATTTTTCGTCATTCTATATAACTTTTTATTATATGTTATATAATATTTTTTTCTAAAATATTTGGCTTTCAAACAGTTCATAATAAGTCTATGTTACAACTCTTATTTGCTGATATTGGTTTTGAGTATGGAATAACTAATGTCCCTCTTATCTTCTTAAGTTAATTATCAAATCCCTTCATAATTTATATTTATCCATTTTTTATTATATACAAAAATGTATGATGGTTAATTATTTCAAGTAAACAAAATTAAAGGTACTTTAGAGAAAGATTTTTTGAAAAAAACGATACATTTAAGCCCTGTTAAACTATTTCAATGAGGATAAGGACTATCTCATACATAAGGACACTTAATTATACTTTGATATATTGATTTTAATAAAAATCTTTAGAGCTGTTTTCGAGAAAATCAGAAAAATGTTAAAAATCGATTCTATAAAGTGGCACTTCTAGTTTGTCAATATTACTGACTATGTTGCTGTCACACTATTACATATGGCATATACAAAATTAACCCACCTTAAATACCTAATTTCAGTTTCATAGGAAATTTTATTTTTAAGCTATTCTGTTCAAACACAAAGACATTTTTTGGAGACTTGGTTATTTCAACTCAGGAGGAGTCCAAACGTTTATTTCTGTAGAAAAACTTTTTTTTTTTTAATAATTTATTTATTGTTATTTACAACTGTATAACATATATACAACAAGTAAATTTGTTGTAGGTGAGATAGAGACATGATACAAACATGTGGAGAATCTACCCATTAATAGAACTCCAATAGCATTTGTAGAGGAGAAGATCCCGAGGCCATCTTCTTTTCAGATGCCTAGAAGGATTATTAGGTAATGAAGGAGAAGCCAAGTTACAAGTGGATTTGGGTAGTTGGGAAGTTTTCCATGGAAGGAATGGTATCTGGTTTTGGCCAAATCGGTAACATATGGGACATGGAGGTCATGATGGATGACTTGATTTGTGACAAAGTAAGGAGCATTAAGGATTTTATGAAGTATTTTGGACTGTAAGGATTGGATTCAGGAGGAATTTGATGGTTTAGTGGAGCCCCAAAGCTCAACTCCGTATGTCCAGATAGGCCTTATAATAGTTATGTAGATCAGTCTTTTGTAATGGATTGGCAATTTAGACTGTTTATCTAGTAAATGTTGTAATAGTCTAAATCAACGAGCAGTTTCTTGTCTTTTCAGTCTTGTATAAGGGTTCCATGTCAGTCGTTTGTCGAGATGTACTCCTAAGTAATGGATCTGTTCGACAGGAATAAGTGGGGTACATTTTTTTTTTAACAGTTGATTATGGGGGTGGTATACAGTCTCATACAAAAGACACCCCTAACTATATATGTCATAAATAAAAAAAATTAAGATAAAATAAATAGATTAAAATAATAATTCTTAATAAAAGATAAAAGTACAATAGAACTTAATAACAAAAACAATCACCTTTATGGATTTAAGAAGATAAATAATTGACTTCTAATGGAAAAAACAAATAATAAAGTTAATTTAAGAAAAAGATGAAGAGAAAAAAAAAATAAAATAAAATTTTAGAGTGACAATAACAGAACTGATAAATATAGAACTTATAACAGGACGTCCAGCCATAGTGTGGGATTTAGTCTTCGGGTTGTGGTTGGGTTTCCCAAGTTGTAGGTCACTCCTTTTTTAACTGTCGGTATCTGGGAGTGGACTTTTTTTTTATGTAATTCTCTATTTGTAATTCCGAATGCAATAGGCTGTTTCTTACAAACCAATTCTGAAGACTTTATTTTGAAAAGATTGAATTCCCAGGTATCTTAATGTTTCACTGGCAGGTTTCCATTTTTCATTTTTACTTTTGAGGATCAGTTCTGGTGGGTCTGTTGGGCGTCTGAGAGTAAAAACATTTGAAGTACATTTTTCAGTGTTCAGACTAATCATCCATTTAGTGAAGTATTGTTCTAGTTCAAGGTGACTTTGCAAAGTATTTCTAGCTATTATTATGTCATCAGATGATGTTAGTTTTGTTTTGTAATGAATTAAATTATTCTTCAAATGAGTGGCTTTATTGTTTCATGAGAATTACAGTCCAGTTTTGTTATGTAGAAGTTGTGTATAAGCCCTGGAGTTGGCAGGTGGGGTACAGGTGTTAACAAAGCAGCATACCTCATGTGTTTATAATAGAGGGGTAAAATTCCTAGTAGCTGCATTTCATTACTCAGGATACTGATATACCTGACTGAAAACTGTCAATTTACTACTTACTTCCCTCAGTCACATAAAACTTTGTTTTTCAACAGAGTTGGATTCATTTTACTTCATGTTTTTAATTGTGTTTCATTATTTTGTTTTTTTACCAGTGTAGGCTTTAGACAGTTGGTGCCCATCAGCAATTATTTTCATTCTTCTAACAAAAATAGATTAAAAAAAAAAGGATGTAATTTAGAAGGAAAAAAATATTTAGGTTGGACATATTTTTATTTAAAGTTTACCACTTATTAATTAATAAGAAAAATTAATATATCTCAAAAGGTTTGTAATTTTCATAATTTCAAATAAGGATATCTCCCAGGAATCCAGATTGCCCATCGTAAATCTGCATTTGAATTTGTGAATTTACTTATTTCCTTTAGATTGCTACCAATGTGGAGTTTATCTACATGCTTGTACCATACCGCTATGATTTCCTCAAATTTACTTGATGTATTTTATGTACAGTTGTAAATATCAATAAATAAATTTTTAAAAAAAACTTATTTCCAGGTTTGTACACTGATTATTTTTATGAATATTTTAGAAAAACAACTATTTTTTTTTTTTTTGGCAAAAACAATTTTAGTTAATTAATTTATTTGATATCATGTTATTGAATTATATTTATGTATAAACATAAATAACTTCATCATTTGATTAATTACGAATTTTAATATCCATTTTTAATTGTTCTTATTTTAACTTAAAACCAAAAATTAAACATTTAGTAATTAACAGTTATATTTCTTTTAGTTCAAACAATATTATGTTATCACAAATATCATTTATTTTTTTATTTGTTTTTAATATTGACAAATGGTAACATAAAATGTAGTATTGATACTAATACTTCACTAAAATGCTGAAAAAAAAAATTTAATATAAATTTTCAGTTGCTTTAATGAAAACTTTAAACTAACACAAATATTTTAAATAAACTTTAATAATTAGTTTTACTTGCCAACATGTTCTTTTATGGCTAACAAACAAATTTATAACAGTCTATAAATCTATAAATGTCATAAACAGAAGAAAATTATTTAAAATTGAGTTTCATTTTATTTAGGATACTTTTATGTCACATGCTCAAATGTATGTCTAAAAAAAAATCATATCAGAGGTAACTCTGGGAAAGAAATGATATTAAAACATTTTCTACTTTTGTTGAAATGCCTATCATTTTATTATGCCAGGATTTAGTGTTATATTAAGGCTTCCTAAAATGTTGTTTAACAATTGCGTAATGTTGATTCTTCATCATAATTGATCATCGCAAATATAAAATTTAATATTGAAAAATATATTATATATATAAATATCACTTTATATTACCATCTGGTTATCCATAATAATTTTTTTTTCTAAAGATTCTTATTAATAGATTGGCATACAGATATACAAATTGGCTAGGGATCAAACTTAATTTGTTAACTGTTCTTTTAATAATCATAATTATATTTTTAATAATTATCACTATTTTATAATACTTACAAATTCTACTATTTGATTAAATGGCTTCATAATACTGGTAACAGCAACAAATATATTGAGGAAAAAACCATACACAGGATTGAAGAATGTTTTCGCAACCTTTTCAATTCCCCTATAATAAAAATTAATATAATTTTATTAACTAATAAAGCTAAATATAATTCAAAATAAAATTTAAACAGATGTTTCCATTCTAATTAAAGTACAGTAGAATTCGCTAATCTGGACCACTCCTTTATATAATAAAAAATAAAATAAAATCGAAGAATCGATTACATATATAAAGTAAGTCATATATACTTACATTCAATAAAACTGTATTATCTATAACCTACGGGATAAGGCTTGAATAATCAACTTTAAAATACCAATTCTTTTTATTTAGAATAAAATCCAAGCTACATATTAAAATTTTGAAACATATTTATTTTCTCAATTTCTTAATCAGCATATATAATTAACCTTTTCATTAAATTAATATTCAACAATATTTAATGTTATTGAAAGACAATTAACCATGAGTTTTAAGAAAATACATATTCGTGTACAAACAAAAAATTGTTTTCCAAGAAACGTTTTATTAGCTTTTCAACACTCCACCCCTTGGGTATTTCTTAGTAACCAACGCCATTAATAAATTTTCCCTTTATAGCTTTTTAACAAACAACTACAGAAAATTTCAGGGTATTTCACCGTATAATATTTTAAAAATATAATAATAAATTAAAAATATTATTATTATAAAACCCACAGGATTACTCATGGCAAACATAGCAGAGTAAATAATTATATACCACAGCCAGATTCAAACCCTTTCCTAGGAATTAGTATCACAATGCTTTACTCACTGTACCACCCCGCTCCATTCTGAGCTTGAATATGAGAGATTAATATTTATAAAGTAATTAAATATTATAATTAAAATATTAATATATAGGTATTTTAAGGTATTTTTGATTAGCTGTAATCCAACACTGGAGAACTGAGGCTTTTGGATTATGGAAGAGGTAAGTTTCGAATTATTTTCAACTTGGATTTTGATTCTGAAGCATTATAGTTATTACCAGACATCTAATTACCTTTTGTGTGAGTTGTTGTACAAATCATTCATTTCAAAATAGACCGTTTTAATATAGTATTAGGGGAGTTAAAATGTTTTATTTACCATTCTAAAAATTCGTAGAGTTCATTGTCATCTATCAAGTTCAAATTACAGTCAAAGTGAGTTTCTGAAAAAAAAAATTAAAAAACATTTTATTTAACTTAAAATATATAAAACTAATTTACTGATTAAGTTATTGGTATGGGAAGGCCCATGGCACAAATATTTATTTAATCCTGCCATTTCGTAATTTAAAATTATTTTATTCATATTTCTTAGATGGCATATCTTGAAGTAAGTTTTGTTCATTTTTTTACCTCTTCATAGAAATTAAATTGTTATTATTTCAATATAAATTAGTTCTTGAGATATGCATAATTTATTATAACAACACCTGCATATTTTCATTCTATGTTTCTTTTTTTTTTTTTAATGATATGATACTATTTTGAAATTGAGAATCTCAAAAAAGGATGTACTAAGACAGGAAAAATTCTAAACTGTAGTAGGTCAATGGTAAAGATGAATGGTCTGTTGTTCGAAGATTTTGAGGTCGGAGAGGAGCTGAGGCAAGGGCTCTCAATTTGTACAAATATTCTATTGTGATGAAGTTGTTTTAAGGGTGTCACAATAAACTATTAAAAAAATAGGTAAATATTACATTAAAATAATATAAAGCTTTCTACTATTTAAATTGTAATAATATAAAAATTTTTATTAAAAATATTTACCTAGTATTGATTCCATTGTAGCCATCATAGAGTACCTTTTAACCTTGAAAGGCCCAGTTTCCTGTCCCATTTTTTCAACCATCCTTTTGGAAATTTTGACAAAAGTATTGTGGTAATTGATAAGGTTCATATTTTTCATTGAGTGGTTAATTATTTTTCTTCTCTGCTTCCATTTTGAGTCTGAATCTAATTTCCATCAAATACAATAAGCACTGGATAAGTTATATGCTGGTAGATAAGTGACAAAAAATTACAAGTATAATTATCAGCTATTAAAAGTATAAGAAAATAGGAAAGATATAGGCAACTATAGGATGGCCTGTTGGTAATACTAAGCGACTTAAAATGCAGCTAACATTTATTGAGACAACAAAATTCATTATCACAAGCCTAGGCCTGAACTTTGAGATAAGAGAGTTTCTGCCTGACTTGACTAAACAAAGCATTTGGACGTGTCCGTATGATATAGTGCTGGATCTAATAATGCCCATCAACAGATGCATGACCCATAAGAAGTAAGGACTGTGGCATTGGCCACTATAGCCGAGCGCTACCCTCAGCCAGAATGGATCCGTATATACACCGACGGCTCAGCTACAGGAGCAAACAAAAATGCGGGTGCAGGAGTCTATAGCAGCCTGTTTCAACTGTCAGCACCTGATGGAGCAAATGCAGCCAATTTTGATGGAGAGGTAGCTGCTATTACTTTGGCTTTAGAAAAGCTTACTCACGCCTGCGCAAAGAAGATAGTTCTGCTGTCGGATTTGAGGTCAGCACTGCTGGCAATAGCGTCTGGACATCCCTCGGCAAATGCTGGAATTCTTGAATGCTGGAAAACTATAGAAAATAAAAGGGAAATACTTAAAGTATTGGTGATGCAATGGCTACACGGAAATGAGGAGGCGGATTGACTAGCACGGATAGGGGCTAGCCAACCACAGCCGCTTCTTCCTATCTCCATGGACATGACGAAAGAAATGGCCCGAAGCGCTATCACTAAAAGAGCAGAAGAAAGGAGTTGAGGAGAATGTCGGGGCAAGAAATGGCCAGTATTGCTAGACCCTAAGAAGCGCCCTCCATTGACTTTACCAAGAGTGGTGGCAGTAGCATGCTTCAGGTTGGCCACTGGGCATGACTATCTACGGCACCACCTGAAGAGGATAGGAGTGGCCGAGTCTTCAGACTGCGTCCTGTGCGGAGATGGTGAGATGACCTGCGATCACATATTTACATGTACGGCAACGGCGGACTTAATTTCAAACAGAAGTTATGTAAATAAAGCTAAAGTATACTAAGCTGTTCGGAACAAAATGGCAGAAATTAAAAAAAAAAAATTGCTTTAAAAGAAACCAGTCTTCTGCCCTTATCATAACTCTAGAGAGAACCAGCCAGAAATGACACTTTTTCCATTTCTACAACTCTGGAGGGAACCAGATTGTACATTGTACAATCACATAAGGCTATAATTGGTACAATTACTTTGGCTTAATTAAGTATTATAATTGTGAACTGCAGTTACAGTAGTTTATCAGGTAGTTACTATTATTTATTATTACTTGTAATAGAAATTTTATTTCTGAAATTTAAAATTACAATAATTATCATTGGAATTACTATTTATTCAACAGTGGTTCACAGAATCACTCGTTTATTGATACTGATTACCTCATTTACGTGATATGTCATGTTATAATAATAACAATAATGAAACACATGTACTCCTTATTTCATGCTGTCAGGCAGATAAAAGTGGTTTTACTTTAATTTTTATATAGAAACTATTTTATATGGTACAGTTCTGAAGTGTCACCCAAAAAAGGGAGGTGGAAACAACATTTTTTAGCCTCACTGTAGATGGAATGCCAAAATTAGTCTACCGTCTACCTACTCAATGAAGCCAAATCCATTATTTATGTATTCAATAATATTTTTACATGTTTTGTTTCATTTAAAAGTTATGTAACTCTTAAAAATAATACTCTTTATTATAAAACAAATAAATTTTTAAAAAATAGTACAATTTACTTACAGGCTTTCACAAATGTTCCTATCCAAACATTTTTAATATTCTCATATACAAGGGGCTCTTTGTCAACAAAAGCTGGATGCTCTGCAAGTTTCTGGAACCATAATTAAAATAAATTTAGTTAAAGCCATATTCTGAATTCAATTATTTTGATTAATAAATAAATTTATTGTTAATTGGAAGCTTATAGGCTGTTGTTTGAATGATACTAGAAGTACACAATTGTTACACTATTATTATTTTTGTATATAACTATTGATATCTATGAAATACTAAGCAATTACTTGGACATAATATTTATTTTTAAATTTATAAGCATTAACTGCTAAGTGTTCAACTCTGTTCTTTTTTATATATGTCAGCAACATAGTACTCATTATCTCAGTTCCCCTAAAAATTTTCTTAGAGTTAATTGCTCAAGCATTCAGAAATGGAGGAGACATGCTTAGGGAAAGAATGGAAATCGATTGTTGAGAAGATCTTGATGATCAGAGGACCTTAGGTCCAAATATTATTAAAAATTTGTATAAGTTGTTGAAGTTAAAAAACTTCCAAAGATTAATATAATCTATTCTATGTCAATGACAATTGTCCCATATTCATGCACCTTCACAATCCTAAAAATGAGTTATTTTTATCAACAATTTTCATCCTTGTCATATGTGTACATGAATATGGGACAATTGTCCCGAAACGTTGTACAACAATGAAGAAAAATATAGATAGATTATATTCATCTTTAGTAGTTTTTTAACCTCAAATATTTATAAAAATTAATATAATCAAACTTCCTAAAAAGAAAATCCAGAATTATTAATAATAATTCTTCCACAAATTCAACACTGAATGACTAAATGGGGAAAAAATATGAAAGAACTCCTGTTCAGTCCACAAGTATTTTAAGTTTTCGAGCGCTAAGTCCCTGGTTAATTATGTTGTCAAATAGGACCAACACCATCTATTGGTTCCCAGCGATATTAACAAACTAATAAGCCACAGCACAATCTAGAGTGCTTTTTTAAAATTTGATTTCTTTCGTGAGAATCTACGGTTGGTTCTCATATGACTTATAATCCTAATCGTGACTACAGGCTTGAACCCTCCAGAGCAAAGTATCCTTCCTGTAAGGACCTATGGCTAGTTCCCGTAGGACTTGTAATCGCTAGGCTCGTGCCCTACGGAGTGAAGTTTTCATCCTTTGGGGATTTACACTTTCCGTAAGAATCATCTTGTCCATTCATCTTCTAACATGAATGAACAAGCATTGTCATTTTTTGATGGGCTGAAGGCCTGTGCTGCTCTTCAGAGATATCGCCCCTCCAACAAGACCTGGGAGGTGGCAAAGCACTGTCCCCTTGGTAGATGTCCTCGCCGAGGGAAGGACTTCGGGCTCTGCAGCTTGAAGTCATATCACCACCACCACCAGCCGGAATGGTCCCTCCCCATTCTATGTAAGACTCCAGCTATTATGTTACCAATTAACCGCCTTCAGCGGGCCCTGTAACCCGTCTTATACTGCCATACGGCAAACAAAGTTAATTTGTAAAATTTGTATATATACTATGTATTGTATTATATATTTGTACTTGTAATTATATATAAAATAAAGAGGATTTTGAAAATAAAAATAAAAAAACAAGCATTGTCAAGACCTTCTCGTGTAGATTACCTCACATCTTTAAATGGAGTCAGAACCATCTAATCTAACACAGCCACCTTTACAAACCCTTATGTGAGTCATCTGGTTCACAGACAGATTGGTTAAACACATTCAATAATAATTTTTGAGTATTTTGAACAGAAATTGTTTAAATATAGTCGCGAGGTATCACTCAATAATTTAAGCCATCAGATTTAAAATTTTTTTTGAAAGCTCAAAATATTGTTAAATACTTAAATACATTACCCTCTCGGCTAATCCAGGTAAAAATAAATTCATATCTTAACAATTGACAAATGAATTTTACCTCAACTATTGAAGGATCTGATATAGCCAGTACGGGAAGGCAATAAACCCACACTACACAAACACCTCCACCAGGAGGAAGTCGTCTTTCAAGAAGTGTTAGGATTTCTGAAATATAAATTTTATTTTTCTATTAATGATGTAATCCATTCTTAAAATGCCACTAAGTTTAAAATAAATAATGAAACTTAACTTAAATATTAACTGGAAGATATTGATTTACCGTGTGTAAAGATGAAAGGAATATGGTCCGGGTGCGGTCAAAAAAACTCAAATAGTAGAATATACTATTTTATTGAGCCAACGTTTCGCCCCACGTTACAGGGCTTCGTCAGGGCTATTTTGACGGCAGGGTTGTTTTGACTGCCGTCAAAATAGCCCTGAAGAAGCCCTGCAACGTGGGGCGAAACGTTGGCTCAATAAAATAGTATAATTATCTACTATTTAGTTTTTTTGACCGTTAATGGTCGGGGATTTGGTAATAAACAAAACGTATTTTTTTGTACCGAGGTTTTGACCTGAATTTCAGGCTTTCGTCGGGGTTGAAAAAAATAAAACGAGATAACTTTTCTTTTTTATAAATGTTAAAGATTTCGTAGACAAATACAGAAGATAAAATATAATATGGATGATAAAGTATAATATAGAAGATTATATTGTAGAAGATAAAATCTATTTTATCTATTTAATTTATAATTGTTAGGATTTGATACGAGAGGAATTCGAAGGTTTATGTTTTTTTTTTTTTGTTTTTTTTTCATAGCCTCCTATATAGATTTTAGTGCGTATTTGGTACGTACATATAGGAGGTATGCTATATGTATAGCTGGGTGTGAAGGTTTATGTGGTATCCATATTAATTTATATATGGAGCCCCAGTTATAAATTAAGTGGAAGTGTAATGGAAGTAATTAGTGAAGAAATGGGGAAATATACTTATCAACTACTATATATTTATAGTGACCATGCTAAATCACATAAGTGCCCAACATGGATTATCGTTGAATCTCATGATGACAAAAAAAAAATTACAACTCACATGTCACCAAACTGAAAACAGATCTTCCAGAAATAAACTTAGTAGATGAAATCACATAGCTAGGTCAAAGGAATTTTTTTAAAGATAGACAATCAACAGAGATTCAAACAAAGAGTGCTATGGCTTGACGGAAATATTGGAGCTTACGAATGATAATGAAGAACAACAATGTCAGCCAGCCTTAAAAACATTAGCTTTCAATAGCTGTATATTGCCTGTGATGTCTTTTATGGGTGCCAAACATGGTCTCTCGACAAGCGCCGTGAGAAGATCAAAGAGATTCAAACATGCCAAAGAGCAATGGAGAGGAGCATGTTAGACATAAGAAGAACCCAAAAGCTCAGTAGTCTAGCAATAAGGAAATATACCGGGGTCATAGCTGTAATCAGGCACGTCAAGAAGATGAAATGGCAATGGGTTGTGCATCTAATGAGGAAGAACGACGAAAACTGGGCCAAGAAACTGACAGAGTGGATCCCCTTGGATAGGAAAAGGAACCGAGGCAGACAAAGAAGAAGAAGGGTAGACGAAATAAAGAAGATAGAAGGAACACTGTGGTCACGAAAATCCAAGGACAGAAAATACTGGAAGATGAAGATAAGGGAACTCAAGTACGGATATCCCTCGTTAAAGACTTTATTACTCCTTTAAAAAGGAACTCTATATAAATGTATATAAAGAAAAAGTAGATGTAAATAATGCTATTAATGTAAAATAACTGTATATATGTATATAAATAAAGACTATTATTATTATTGAGGAGAAGATGGTTGGGGGTGCGGTCAATGAAACACAAATAAGTATGACTAACTTATTTTAATGTGCCGACGTTTCGGCTAGAGTTTCTAGCCTTCTTCAGGGCTAAAAACAAAACAAGATAACAACCACAGTAAGTATAGAAAAATAAAAAATAAAAAAGAAAGTATAAACAAAATAATTTTACACATACAATGAATGAATTAATTCTATCTTGTAAAACTATTCATTGTATGTGTAAAATTATTTTGTTTATACTTTCTTTTTTATTTTTTATTTTTCTATACTTACTGTGGTTGTTATCTTGTTTTGTTTTTAGCCCTGAAGAAGGCTAGAAACTCTAGCCGAAACGTCGGCACATTAAAATAAGTTAGTCATACTTATTTGTGTTTCATTGACCGCACCCCCAACCATCTTCTCCTCATTTATCATCCACGGTCAACTATCTCTCATAATTATGTATTATTATTATTATCTATTTAATTTATTGTTATGTATATTTCCAAATTTATTTATTATTATTATTTTCTTTTTGTTTTCATATTTCTCTGAATTAAGGTTCTTATATATATTTGCCTATTGTAATATTATACAAGAGATTTGATGATTCTGTCATATTACCTATCTATATTCTATGAACAATGTTATCCTTTTTGAGGGTTATTGAAGAAATGGGGAAATTTTATTCCTGAGAACAGATTATACTTGACTTGGCAGTTGGCATCTTTGTTTCATTTTGACAGGTACTCCCATCTAAGTTTATTTATTTATATTAAGATCCTTAATATTTCCTTTTCCTTGCTATTATACGTCACCTTTACCATATTTACTTCACCTATCTGTTTTACCTATTATACCTACCTCTTTACCATATTTATAACTAGTTGTTACAAGTATTTGTCTACAATTTAGAATTTGATCATACGTTGTACTTTTGATATTTGAATTTGATCCTCGTTGTACCTATTAGTAACTAGTTTCTAGTCCTCCAATATATTTTCTTCCTTAAACTATTATTATTATTTATTTCATAAACAAAACTAAAAATAATTTTTTTTTAAACATATTTTCTCTGTAAAATTATTTTAATGTTTTGTCAATTCTTACAATGTTTGTATTTTGTTTTTCATTTAGCCTTGCAAATTGGGGCGAAACGTTGGTTAACAATAAATAGTTTTCTTTTACTATTTTGATACCTTTATATCTTCGTACGGTCAACTTTCTTCTTCCAAAATTATATAATAAGGTGTAGATAGTTGACCGTAGATTAATGATTGGAGAAGTTTGTCGGGGGGTGCGGTCAGCAAAGAACAACATAAATAAACAAAACCATATT
>NW_027109908.1:1202625-1218182 GCF_000696795.3 Halyomorpha halys
CTGATGAAGACCTGAAACTCAGGTCGAAACGTTGACATAAAATAAATAAATATGGTTTTGTTTATTTATGTTGTTCTTTGCTGACCGCACCCCCCGACAAATTTCTCCAATCAAAATTATATAAATTTGTCACAGTGCTTTATTTGTTATTACAATTAGTATTTCCTTGAAAAAATTTAATTTTTTTTAAATTAATAAAAAAATTCACTTCTAGGCTGAGGGGGCAACTGCACCCTACCTTTCCCGCTGGGTACGACCATACAACGACCATTCTTGTAAAACTTGGTTATTTTGACTCGGGGGATCACAAAAACGTGTATTCTCGAATTCAATATTTGCAAGATTTCTATACTTCCCCTTACTGTTTAATCCATATATAGGTAAGTGAAAGTTAACATTTTTTAAAAGATAAATATTTAAATTTTTGTTAAAAACGAGATCTTAAATCGTTTCTTTATGTTTGTATTTTATTAAATAAATACGTTAACCCCTTTTCGGCATTTTTGAGTATACATTACCATCATGAGAAAGGAAAGAATTTTTCAGAGAATAATACAGGTTTCCAATAATTGGGAATCCACTGCCAAGGTATCCGGGAAGATGTGAGTACTTTCTGGCGACTATCCAAAGATAGATTCCAAAAAAGATGACTATAGTAGAAAACAGCGTTATCAGCATTGTGTGATCTGAAAATAAAATAAAATTTAATTTAATGACATCACTATTCTTATTATGAAGTACATTAATGAATGAATTAATGAAGTATTAGTACATATTTATTAATCGATTTTAGTCTCATTACATGCTTACACCTTATAAATATTCAAGTAGTGAGAATAGATATGGGCATAGGAATTATAATATGAGCTAGCTCTAACTAAAGTAGTATGGATTACTCACGGTTCATTATCCTACTAGCCTAGACAAAAAAGGTAACTTATTTCATAACAAGATACTACGCGGGTAGGATCACAGATTTTAATTATCCTTTTTCGGGGAGATACAAGTCTAATTGTTCTTGTAAATGTGTTCTTGGTGCTGAAGAAAAAAATATTATTCTGCATATATTTAATGGCTACTATCAGATCCGCTAATGCTTCGCAATTATTACATTTAGGGACTTAGATTGATTAATTCAATACAATTGAAAGTTTGATTTAAATTAATATATTTAGTTATTTACACATTAGATTATTTATTTAATTAATTGATTTTTATATTTATTTATTTTTATTTTACGTAATAAAAATATATGGTACAAAAAACGAAACAACTTCAATACAAATCAATCAATCTGCACAAAATTTAGAAGTTGTTTAGGACTCTATTGCCTGAACCAAAGGGTACAAATCCGATGTAATTAAAGGTTTGAAAAGTTTTTCTTTATGTGAAACCTATATTTGGTCCTATAACGGCATTAAATCCAAATGGTGGTAAAAAGAGCAAATATTCAGCTTTATGACAGTTTCATTAACATAGGAATTAGATAAAAAGTTAAGGAGTTATGAACGAAAAGTTCTAATTATAAAATTCATTTAAAAATTACTTTTAAGGATTCCAGGCCATTATAAACAAATATGATTTGCTTCTTTATACAACTTTTTTGATCTACATTCCTGAAGTCCTCATAATGTTCTTTTTTTTAACTTATTTATACATTCAAGTGTTTCCTGTAACCGGTTTTTTATTATATTTTCCTTTGAATCTATGTGTTAGTCTTGTTCTCGTAAAATGTATCTATTTGTTTGTTTTTGGTAAACTGATCTACTGCTGTGACTATGAATGATGGTCTGATCTCACATTACCGTCTAATATTGAATTTGTTTAGCGCGTCACTGAAGAGGATCTAGGAGGGTGAATTCCGGAGAGCGAATTTGTTGATCGGGTGAATTAAAAAAATGTGAAATGGTGAAATTGGAGGAGCAGAAATGAGAAAGAAAAGTAGGAATGAATTGAAATATTTATATTTGTTGTACAGACCGAAATTATAAAAGGAAACTGTAGGGGAAAAAATTGTTTATTATATCTCTTTATATCTGATTATACCATATATGTGTAATTTATATATGCCCGATTACGGATTGATAAGTATGCTGTGTGAGATAGCAACCTGATGTATTTAGGCAGCATAGATAAATAAAGTATTTCTCTCTCTCTTTAGTGAAAAATCATTTAACAGAATCGGTAATACTTTATTCTTATTCTTCAGAGAGAGACAAATCGATTTTCATATAATAACCATGAAAAAAAGATGTATACTTTCTGAACTACGTATCAGAAATGCTTAATTTTGTTAAAAAAAAAAATTTTATAGCATAAATCGGAACAGCCTATCCCCTATGCGAATTTTCGCAGAACGTATTTCTGTCCAATTTCATGTTATTGTTATCCATTGTTGAATAATAGACGTAACAAAAAATACCATTTATTTCCAAAAAGAAATCAAAAAAGTAAACTATTTAAGATAATAAAAAAAAAAATTCTAAGAATAAATAAATCAAAGAGTCTCAAAAACAAATTTAAGAAAAAAGTAATATGAAGCCTTTAGGTTCGAACTCGAGACCCACAAGAGAGTACTTTTGGTACGCAGGACCTAGACCATGAAGTAGTTTGATAAGACCACCTTATAGTACAAGCGCCGGGAAGAAAGCAAGCAGTTATCTCATCCCAATTTTTGATTACTTTAATGACAACTATGTATAGGTAATGATGAGTCTGGCAAGTATAGGTAGGAGGAATAAAAAATTGCGGCTGTTTCAAAACCTTAAAAAAACATTAATTTTTCATTCGGAACTCTATATCATAAAAACTATCAACACTAGAAAATCTAAAAGAAGATTATTTAAAAAAGAGTAAATTTTCTGAAATAATAGACCTAATAGAGTTATTTACGTTCAATAGTTCTCGAGATATAGCTTTTTAAAAAGCAACATTTTATAAAAATGTACTGAAATATGAGTAGTTAGTTAATTTATTTTGAGAAATCTATATCTCAGGAACTACGTGACGTAGAAATGTCTATTAGCAATCAAATTAAAGCTAGTTTAATGTACTATAAAGTACTATATAACATTTACCTTCGTAGGAATAATAGTTTTCATGATATTTGCTAAAATAAATTGATTTATGATTTAGCGCACAAATTAAAGCTAGTTAAATTTTATGAGATTTGACAAAATAAACCCACAAAATGTTAATTTCTAGTTGTTCGTATAAAATGTTGGATTTTTTGAAAAAATATATCTCTAGATCTATAAGACGCATATATGTCTGCCAGGACTCAAAATAAAGAAACTTTAACGTACTATAAAGTAGTTCATAACACTTAACTTTATAGGGGTAGTAGTTTTTATGATATTCACATTATATATGAATATAAATTTGGCTAATGAAAATTTGTCGGAACAACTATAAATCAATTTATTTTAATGTAAACTACTTAATAGCTCATTAAACTACCTTTAATTTGAGTGCTAATAGACATCTGTATGTCACATAGTTCCTGAGATATAGATTTCTCAAAATAAATTAACTAACTATTGATATTTCAGTACGTTCCATACAACATTTTTATGAAATGTTGCTTTTTAAAATGATATATCTCGAGAACTATTGAACGTAAATAACTATTAGGGCTTACATTTTAGCAAGTTTACTCAACTTTAAATGATGTTCTCTTAGATTTTCTATTAATGTTGGAAGGTTTTAAGATATAGAGCTCCAAATAAAAAATTAATTATTTTTAAAGTTATGAAACAGCAGCCGTTTTTATTGCCCCTACCAATACTTGGCAGACTCATCAGTTTTTACTAGTAATTATACCTAGTTTTCATTAAAGTAATCATAAATTGGGGTGAGATAACTGCCTTTTTTTCTTCCCGGCTCTTGTTCTACAAAGACTCTTAAGCTAAACAGTGGTGGTGAGCCGGTAGGTGACTGAATGAGAGCACAAGAAACCAGCACAAATCTGGTGCTTCATAAAATTCAAAAATCATTAGACTCCAAAACAATGCCGGAGGGCCGGTGGTAAATCGAGTCTCCACTCAGTCGGTGAAGATTTGCTAATTAACATTTGTAATACCTCAAAATAGGGAGTATACTGCCGAGGAGTCCACAGAATATTAAAAAAATTGAAAAGTAAACTGAAAAGGCGAATTAAAAAATTAAATAAAAAATAAATCTCTCTTTGGGCTTCAACATATACATATACATTTTAAAATCATATGTATCATACAAATAAAATTGATTTAATGAAGCTACTTAACTGTTTCAGCTGAAATAGAACTAAAATGTGACTAGCTATAGAGACCCTCTTAGTCTTTTGCTTAGTTGGAACTGACGTTATGACAGGCTTATCTCATAGACTAGGTGGGGATAGGACCGAAGGATATGTTATAATATGGAGATGATAGCTTATAAATAAATTACTAACAAGGAAAGTGCAAGGTCAGATTTTGTTGGGTGGTAGAGTTTTCCTAGTGATGAAGAAATATGGTTATACGGGCCACTACTCAATATAGTTTTTTAGATATTGCAATCGAAGAGGCAATTCAGGGCAAGTGGGGCGAAACGTTGGTTAGCAATATAAAGTTCATTAACAACTATTTCAATGAGGGTAAAGCCAAGCTAATATTAAATACCATTTAAATGTAGATTTTAATCAAAATGTTCAGAGCCATTTTGGAGAAAATGGAAAAAATGTGAAAAATCGATTCAATACGAGGAAAGCGCGAAAGAATTTTCCTGTTTTTTCTTCCTTATCCTTACAAGAATAATTGAGGCATTGAAATGGAAAAGGCTATAAGTGCCAGAAATACGAAAAATAAGATTTTGGCGGGATAACCATGAAAAAACCAGCGCCAATCAACTGGTAACCTCCAAAAGTTCCTTCATGAACGGTTTAGTTCCAAGAGCTGTAATATTTTCATAATTTTAATACAAACATTTTGGCCAGCTATCTTTTTTTTTTTTCTTTTTTATCAAAACTAGTTTTTGGCACATACAGGTTTTTTAATTTCCATGCCTCAATTCTGAAAATATATCAGACAAAAATTGAAAGTATTGCATGCGCTCTACCACGGTTAAAAATAGTTTTCAACACTTAAACACTTAGGCATGGCATCCTATTCTCCATAGTTGACATTGAGAGTTATTGCCGCACCTAGAATGCCAGAAATGTCTTGAGAGGCGATTTAAAAAAAGGTGATAGTTTCTCAATGCGTACTTTCATTTTGTTATTGATGTTTTTTTTAAATTACTATTAATTCTCAGTTATATCTGAAATAATTATTTATTTGAATCGAAATTTACATTTTAATGTTTCTCTTGGCTTTTGATCGAGTCTGGCACCAAGATTGGAATATTAGATCCTTAAATTCCGACCCCCTACATACTTCCTCACAGTGCTTATTCGCCCCTCTTTCCTCAGTCTGCTGGTGTACGTCAGGGTAGTATTCTTGGTCCTGCCCTTTATATAGTTTTTACAGCTGACATCCCATTACATCCTAGCATTATCCTTAGCATTATCCAAGTATTCCGATTACACATGTCTATTGTCAGTGAACAATAATTCTTCCATTGTATCCTAAACCCTCCAACCCTACATCAGCACCCTTGAAGAATGGTGCAAAAACTGGAGAATTAAAATAAATTTGGATAAATCCCACCGAATCACATTTACCCTTTGTCGTAAGGGTCGGGGGGGGGGGGGAACGCCTACCTCGGGAGCGTTCTGTCACCTATGGCCAATGAGGAATGAGATTCAAAATAAGGTAACGCTCCAAAAGGGAAGTGGAAGAAAAGAGATAGGGACAACCAGACCAGTGAAAAAGGGCATTGAAGAGGAAGACTCAGATGAGAGGGGACCCGGCTTGAGAGAGGAAGAAAGACAGGATTCGAAGAGAAGGAACAGATGATAACCAGTCCATCCCACCTACATCTTCCACATCCGCTGAATTTGGTAAATAGTTGTAATATAGTATTTTATGGCAAACAAGCTATCTAAATCATTTCTCTGAGTCATTGTAACATAATTTAATTTTCTCTGAACTGTTAAGTATAAATATATACATTGTTCCCTTTTCTACTTCATGTACCTATGTATAATTTTTGCCACTCCCTAATGTGTCCTACATTTAAATGGTAAATTTTATTAAATTTAAAGATACTCAATAACTGATTAACTGGTAAACACAAACAAGCCTTTGGAAAGGAATTCAATCATAATAATTGTTTTTTAGGACTCCATATATAATTAATTAACTTATTTTTGGATAATTGCCTTTAGCGATTATCCTGGCATCCCGATTAAATCTTGAGACAGTACATAGCAACTACAACTTCTATACTCTACAAATTTGTGATTAAATGTAAGGTTTTGCAGATAATTAATGTGAAAAATCCCTATTAACTTCAACGTAATGTTGCCTTAAATCGGGTGTGGCATAATCTTACCCCTTAGCGTCAATTTGGTTTAAAGGAGAGTATGGTCATGACACCCTCTGTTGCTTACACTAGGGGTATTCAAGATGTTGTGTTAAATGTAAAATGTTTTACCATGTTAAGTGTTATAAGTATAGGATTATAAGAAGCCCAGTTTCAAGTCATGTTAAAGGTTAACTGCAGCGGATTTTCTGAGCAACTTGCTATATAACCTTTTCTTCCAAAACTTCGTGTTATTGTTTAATTCTAAGTTTTGATTAAAATAATTTATTACAACATGCCTAAAGTGAATGAAAAGTGGAAGTTGTGTAAAATTTTGGTTACTGAGTGTCTTGTTGATCTTCTAACTTGTGAGGAAGGGAATCAAGATGACCTAATTGGCAACTGTCATTACAATATTATCATCCATTTCTATAATAGTTTTAAAAACATCTAAAACAACACTAACAAAATCGAAGCACAAAATACGAGCAAGTATTACATCACATACTAAAAAAAAGGAAATATTTCTCTATTTAAATGAGTTTTTCCTTTCAACACGCTTTAACATGTTAAACTAAAGAAAGATCTTGAATACCCTTAATGTATCTTACATCGTGAAATGCACCACGTCACTTTTCTGACATGAACTAAGTTTCCCATACTCCGTTGATTTAAACGGATTTAAAAATTAAAAAATTTAAATCATCAAATATTTCAATCACCATAATCAATTGTTAAAAGAATAAATGTAACTGTTATATTAACCATGTAAGGCCGATCTGGTATTACATAAAAATATATGATAAAATATTACAAAATACATTTTTGAATATATATATTGAAGATCATGAATACCCCTACTATAAGTAACTAGAACGAATATTTGGCATGTGTTTTGGATGGTAGTGTTCCAAATATAATGGACGTAGTGGCGTAGCAAGAAATACTGTGACCTACGGCGAAATTATGGAAGTGGTCCCATAGATGATTTTACACACATCACGGAAACTTTCAAAAGTGAATATATTTTTTTGGAAAATATTTCAAAATAACAGTAAACCTACGAGTGTGTTATATTCCTTAATTTGTAATTTATTTAATCACAGTATATGATACAATGTAGAAATAAAGATTAAACAATTTGTACTAAAGATGATAACCCTTTTATCTACCAATATATTTCCAGTTCAAGTGTGATTTCATCATATCAATATTGCCTTAGTGATAAACTATGTTTTCATGGTATGCCTACACTTAAAAAATTAATTAATAATTATTAAGGCTACCTTGAATTAAGAAGTCAATGCCCTTAAATTAAGTAATAAATGAAAGCAGATTGTTCACAATTCATTCAAAGGCATCGTTTTACAGTAGCATTGATAAAACACAGTAAAACTCGTGAAATATTCTTTTGTTTTTTTTTCATTTATTTATTTAATGTAATTTACAACTGTACAAATAATAAATAAAATAAGTAAATCTGTGGAAAGTTTCATTTACACTTGAAATTCTTGGGAAAGTACCACCCGTTGGTGGTACTTCAAGCATTAATTTAAATTAGAAGATCCCGTGGCCATCTTCTTTTCAGACGCCTTGGAGGATTATCAGAGATTATTAAGGATGAGAGATTAAGAACTAATGGGTTAGGATGGGTTTGGAATGAAAAGACGCATATCTGTTTTGGGACAAATCTGCAACGAATGGGATGTTAAGGTCTTTGTGGATGAATTTATTTGTAACTTAATAAGGATCATAAAGGATTTTGGAATTGGAAGGATTGGACGCGGGAGGAATTTGCTGGTTTGGTAGAGCCCCAGAGCTCAATTCCGTATGTCAAGTAAGTGTTGTAGCAATCAAAATCTACGAGCAGTTCCTTGTCGTTTCAGTCTTGTATGTGGATTACATGTAAGTCTCTTGTCAAGATGGAGTCCTAAGTATCGAATCTGTTCAACAGGCATTAGTGGAGTATTTAAAAAGGATACTGTAGGACAGGAATATTCTGTTAAATACTTATATGTATAAGAATGATCAGTACTACGTTGAGCAACTAAACTTGGTTGAAATCAGACTGAAATTACTTATTTTACACATCATACTTATTTTACACAACATTTTTTTTTCTTAGGATAATAATCAACAAAATAAAATATGGGAGGACCTTTGCGTACATTTTTAGGTTTACCGCATAAATATATAAAAATGGAAATTTTCAAAACAGAAGGTCACATTTTAATTTTATTTAATTTAATTAATTCCAAAGCTGACTGAATTTATTTCAATTCGCTTCTGACGTAAATTTAACTTTTTGACAATTGTTTTCTTCATATTAAGCAAAAGATTATATCGCTTTGCTTTAATAGTAGCATAACTAAAAAAAAAAAAATTTTTGCAGAAGAATGAAGAAAATCAAATCAAATTGAATTTCCTCAACCCTCTGCAGAAAAAGAGGCTACCTTCAACCCGTTTTCATTATGACATCAACCCAAACCATCAACCATGGGGCTCGGAAGAAAAAAAAAAAAAGGTTCCACCATAGAGGTTGGCACATCTTCATTTTCTATGATTTTCCATCGGAGAACAGATGTACCTGTATTAAACTGTTATCAATCTTTCTCGAAAAGGGCATAAAGTTAATTGTTTCGTTATTTTTAAGAGTATAGTTCGAATCGTTTTGTTAAACTGTGACACATATATTCCTTAGGGGAAAGTTGGAAGCCGTTTTTATTTTATTTAACAATAAAATATTTTGATCCGAACTTAACCATTTGCGAGTCAAAACCAGCCGACGTAACTTGCTATGGTAGGAAGGCGAAGCGGGGTGTGGGATGAATGAGATTGGTTAAGATTTTGCTAAGATTGATAGAAGACTGAGTAAATACAATTAATAAATAACTGTTTTGTCCAACAAAAAATTTTTATGATAAACCTCTCGTACTATCTGAAAAACATATATTTTGAGTTCGCATTAATGAAATGATTTAGTATCTTTCCGTGAAGTTTAGAAGGCACTAAGCCACATTAAAGCACGATGTAGATAAGAAGAATAGTGCCTAGTAAGGCGAAAATGTTTAGAATAAACATTTTATTTTGTTTATAACTACCAAAATTCATATCTAACAGTTTCTTGAAGTTCGAATAACAAATATCAACTTTATTTCTGGATGAAACAATATGTTGTCCCACTTTGGAAGTTTTATCGGTCTAAATTATTTTAATAATAATAATAATCTTTATTTATTCTGGGATTGATTCCTTTAGAATAATTTACAGGCGTCAAAATTAGGCTTTGGAGCCAAAATAGAGATGAAATTACATGATTTAATAAAATAAATTAATACAATGAATTTAAAATATACAAATAAACAACAATAATTAACAGAATATATAAAATAATGACAAAACAAATAAAATAAAACCACTTGTCATATCATAAAACATAAGATGACTTCTGATAGTAAATAAAAATAAAAAATAAAATGTACATATAATGTAAATCTAATGTACATATTTACAATTATAAACAAAAATCTAATATAGAAAATATATAAACCATTTTGAAACTTTCAATTGTTATTCTTCCGGAATTGGGTGCACAGAAGGTGATTGATGATACGGGATTTGAAGATTGGAAGGGTATTATAACTGCGAATAAAGGAGGGAATAGAATTTTATAGGGAAGAGGAACGGATGAGGAAAGATCTACCAAAGGCTGCGGTTCGATGGGTAGTTACATATAAGTCTGAAGGCCGTGAGGACTTAAATTGAAGGATATCTGAGATGTACGATGGACGGCGGGATCGGATAACTTGATAGAGAAAGGAAGAAAGGAAATATTTACGACGGAAGGAGGAGTAAAGCCACTTCAACTCTTACAGCATAAAATCGGGTGACAGAGGTGTCCCTGGGGACCCCAAAGATGAATCGTACAAAGCAATTAATTAACCAATTAACAATTAAGTTTTAATTTTGCTTCGAGATCCCCAGAGACACCCCGTAAACCACACAGCAATAGTCAAAGTGGGGGAATATTAAGGAAGTAACCAGGAGCCTACGGGTTTCAAAAGGAAGTAGGTGACGAAGATAATTTAAACGCTTCAGGGTGGAAAAGATACGACGGGAAATATCGGAGACGTGTTTTTTTCAGGAGAGAGTTTGGTCTATAGTGACACCAAGGTTTTTGACGTATGGATGGAATTGTATTGGATTGTTGTTTAGGAATAAGGTTGGATTAATATGTTTTTATTAAATCATTGTCAGATAATATAAATATACGAATCGCTATAGAATTCCAAAAAAAAAAAAGATATAGTGAATGGTATTGAGATTAAATGTTTAAATTAAATTTCATATTTTGAATCAAGTAAGAGTATTATTGTTGAGATTACATCCTGTAATACGTCATCGATTAATATTGATTCGATTTTTTTTAAATCGCTTATATAATAACTTGATGGGATCAATTAATTTTTTTTTGAGCCTATATTAGATATTTTACCAACAGTTTTATAAACTTGGAATAATTACGTTGGTCATCGATACTTCTGTAGGTTTGTTCTACTACTGAAAGCTATCATCTATATATGATTTTATTTTTCTCAATATGGATATATTGAAAAAAAAATATCAATATGTATATTTTTAAAAAAAACCATAATGCAGAGTACAGGATTTGGAACGGAAACACAATTACTTCTCCAGCTCCTGCAAGTTTGATGATAGTTCCGAATCATGTTGGAATGAACCAATTGATATTTTAAAATCAAAGCATACTTT
Organism: Halyomorpha halys; assembly: GCF_000696795.3. NCBI lineage: Eukaryota > Metazoa > Arthropoda > Insecta > Hemiptera > Pentatomidae > Halyomorpha > Halyomorpha halys. Next base: position 1,213,822 of record NW_027109908.1, read on the forward strand.
CTCTCCTTTAACATTCAAATGCTACTGTAATATTAAAAAGATGTACTTGAAATAAACGAAAAGTAAAATATAAATCGAAAAAATTTTAAAGTTTTTTAAGTTATCAAAATAATACTATTTACTTTACAAATGAAGTTATCAAAATAATACTATTTACTTTACAAATGAAGTTATCAAAATAATACTATGAAATATGTAAAAATAATAAATTTAGGTTTATACTTGTTTCCTTACTCGGAAAAAAACAAAACAAGATTTCTTTGTATGCTCTTCTTTATTATAATGTCTGTGCTCTTTTTCTTTAAACTTTTTATAATTTACTATTAAAATATAGCTTAGTTAATTTGAAGATGCTTTTTTTCTTTAAAACCAGCACATATTGAAAAATAAGTTGAAAAGTAGGAAGAGTCCTGCTAAAATATATTTATTTAGTCAATTTATTTCTAAGAGACACAAATACCCTGATGAGTCTACAAAGTATTGGTAGATGGAATAAAAAATGGCGGTTATTTCAAAACCTTAAAAAAACACTAATTTTTCATTCGGAGCTCTATATCTTAAAAACTACCAACAACACTAAAAAATCTAAAAGAACATTATTTAAAGAAGAGTTAATTTTCTAAAATATGAGCCCTAATTGAGATATTTACGTTCAATAGTTCTCGAGATATAGCCTTTTAAAAAGCAGAATTTCATAAAAATGTACTGAAATATCAGTAGTTAGTTAATTTATTTTGAGAAATCTATATCTCAGGTACTATGTTACGTACAGATGTCTATCAGCAATCAAATTAAAGCTAGTTTAATGTACTATAAAGTACTTTATAACCTTTACTTTCGTAGGAATAATAGTTTTCATAATATTTGCAGTAGAGATATAGTTTTTTTTTTTAAAAGCAACATTTCATAAAAAATGCATCGAAAAATCAGTAGTTAGTGAATTTATTTTGAGAAATCTATATCTCAGGAACCATTTGACATACAGATGTCTATTAACACTCAAATTAAACCTAGTTTAATGTGTAATAAAGTAGTTTATAGCTTTTATCTTTGTAGGAGTAGTAATGCCACATCACATCTCCCTCACCGAACAGCTCGTAGACGTCCCTGTTGGTTCGCCAACTCCAATTCTTGCCTACCTTGACACAGCCAAAAATTCGGCGCAGAATTTTTCTTTTGAAGACCTAGATCTTAGATCTTATATAATCATATATATATCATAAGATATATCTCCAGTAATTTTTATTACTATTTGAATCATGCAATGCAAGTACCTACGATTTTATAATTGAAATAAATTATGAAACAAGCAAGGAAAAAAATGAATCCATGTTGTTATACGAATAATTTTTTTTTTTTTTTAAATTATAATATTGTTTGACTCAATATATCCACTATAATAATAATGATAAATCATAGAATTCCAAGGAAGTTATTTCATTCAACTTAGTGCATGACTTTTATAATGCTATGTATATGTATTGGGTTCCCGAAACAGTATTTATTATGTATTCCTTTATTTTTACTTCTATTATATCCCTATCAGTTTTAATACAAACAGAACTACAATTCTTAGAAATGTATTCCATGTATATTTAAACCAAGAACTAGACACCACAGGCCTCCTTACTATGGCGTACTAGACGTAGTTTTGTTTAATTACTCATTGAATTTCTTTTCCAGTGGTTCCATATTCACCAATTTACTAAGCTATGCTGATCAGGTGGCATGCAGGGTATTTAAATTATAAAACCAAGTCTGATTAACATTAGATTATATTTACACATAAGGTATGATGGAAAAGAGAGCATGAACAGGCTGACATCATAATAATTGAAGGGATTATATTAAAAATAGTAAATTTTAAGAAAACAAAGTTCAATTTTCGTTGGAGCTGTTTTGAAATGTACTTAGACCCATCTACATCTAGGTATCTCAGTTAATTGGATTTTTGAGTTAGAGTACCTCACACTAGCTAGATAGGAACCTACCTCCTTCATCCAAACTAAAGATTCTAAAAATGCTTCATATCCCCTTCATCTACTTACTCCTACAATTAATATTGCTATGGAATTGAGAATACAAGGACCAAACTTATTTTATTGATTTTGATTTCTAATTAATTTGCCATTCAAAATTACAGCTTAGGACTACTACTTACCTAGACAGTCCCATTTTAACTCTTTTTCTAGAATCCTCCTTGTTGAAGATGACCTTTTTCCCTTCTACTTTCTTCCCATCCATTTCATTGGCAGATCAGATTTTGGGGGCAGAAACTAGAACTTAACCTAAACATGGACATAGCTTATGACCTTTGATCTTCAAAACACTTTTATATATTTTCTGCTTATCGTTGTGGCTGATCATTATGCAGGCACTCAGCAATACTTATCTAGAGTGGTGGTCCCTTGATTCTTTGAGCCACCCCTAATGGTCCCCAGAAGAAAACCAACCCTTTTTTTACCTGCGAGTCGGTCAATAAGAACATGAATATTTAGTGAATTAAGTTTAACTTTTTTTTTCCTCAACACGGTATTGTCAATACATAGCAATAATAATGAAATCGTATTTTTAAAAAAATATTTGTTTATTTTTTATAAGCTACAAATAAAAATTGCATGACAGAATCAGTAAAACTATAAAGTAGGAAAATCTCCAATTACTATACAGTAAACCATTTCTTTAATACTTTATTTGTAACATGATTTTACAATTTAGTAATATTAACAATCGTGGAATAGTTCATTATAACATACTTAATAGTAAATAATTTATTGTTTAAATTAACATAATTTAAAAAAAAAAATAAGGCACTATTTAAACAACATCACCTACTAATGGCAATACCTTAAAAGAATTTATTTCATAAAGAAATAGTCGTGATGTTAACAATATATACAATCAAGTAGCAGTGCTTAAGTACATAAATAAAACATTTTAAAAAAATTAATCAACAATTATGAAATATTTAACAATTTGATGCTTTTAAACTAAAGACAATAAAAAGTCTGCGCATTTTGGAAGTTAGAGAAAGATTAAATTTAATGAACTGATTTCATTTAATTTTCTTGAATTTCGGTTCAGACTTTCTATAACATAGCAGTAAGATATTTTTTTTTTTTTGGCAAGAATATTGGAAACTCTAACAAGAAAATCACTTAAATCTTATCTAATGGTCAGAGTTGTTGCTATTAACAACTTCTTTCTTGGTCTTAAGGTGTCTCTTGTCAATATGACACTTCAAGTGATCCGAACGAGAGGCTCTGTACTGACAGTGTGGACATTGGTGAGGCCTCTCTTTAGTATGCTTCGCTATGATATGTGCCTTTAGGGTATGTGGAAGGGTTGCACTGTACTTACAATGTGGGCACTTATGTGGCCTTACCTTTTCATGCTTGCTCATTACATGACAGTTCAAGGTACTCATTTCTGTCGCTTTGTAATCACAATACGGACATTGGTGAGGCTTTTCTTTTGTATGCTTGTATCTAATATGAGTCTTCATGTTACCAGATTCAGTAGTCCTATGATCACAGTAAGGACATTTATGTGGTTTCTGATGAGTATGTTTGTACATGATATGCATTTTTATAGTTCCAAATTGAGCAGCAGTATAATCACATTGTGGGCACTGATGAGGTTTGTCTTCAGTATGCTTGTTTAATATATGAACCTTGACTGTATAGGTGAAAGTTGCTGTGTAATCACAGTAAGGGCATTTGTGAGGTTTCTCTTGAACATGATTGTACAATATGTGTGACTTAAGAGCTGCACGCAAATTCGCTCTGTATTCACAATATGGGCATTGGTGTGGTTTTTCTTGTGTATGTTTACATTTTATATGCGTCTTTAGGGTGCTTGAAAGAACAGCTCTATATTCACAGTATGGGCATTGATACAGTTTTTCATGGGTATGTCTCGCTCTTATGTGAGATCTAATGCTGCTACAATGGTATGAACGGAAATCACAAACTGGACAAGTATAAAGCTTTCGGTGGTTTTCATCTAATATATACTCTCTTGATTGGAATTCACTTCTAGGAGTTGGTTTGACCATGCTAATCTTATGTTTTTTCTTCCTGACTATTCCTTTTAGTAAATGTGGGACATGAATGGTCTCAATGTGGACTTTTAGTTGCATCATTTCGGCTTTCATTTCGCCACAATGGTAACATTCATAAGATGGTTCTTCATTCTTCACTATAAACAAAAAAACAATATTTTATTAAAATAATAATTTTAAACCAAAGAATGATTGGCAACTCAGCATCCTTTCATTTTCATACCTCTGGCTGTTTCCTCTACCATGTTGCTCCTTTTCATTAAAACAAATGATAACTAACACAAGAAGATTCAATAAA
>NW_027109908.1:1218447-1225340 GCF_000696795.3 Halyomorpha halys
TATATATACAAGTGTCAGATTCTCTGATTTTTCCTGTTTTAACTAAAATTTCTCGCATCTCCCTCCAAATAAGAAAGTGAAAAAAATATATATAAGTGAAACACAATTAAAGTGTTTTGTAACAATATTCAAAAATATTTATGAAAACGATATCTATCTCAAAGACTATTATTATAAAGACTGAAATTAAAATATTGAGTGTTTAAGTCTTTAAAACTAACACAAACATTACGAAATAGTGTACATCAAAAATTCTTATATAGAATTAGAAAATAGTGGCAGAAAGTGAGGCTAAGGTTTTGAAATATAATGAGTTTGTTGATCTATAAAGTTTGATTGCGATTGATCAAAATTGGCAGACGTTGATATTACCAGTCTCTGGTAAGAGTACTTTCTGCCAACACGATAAAAAACTTCCTTCAGATCCGACACTTTTTTTAATCTAGGCTCACTTAAAAATTTCAGCAGCAATCCCCACGTTGTTAAGCCATGGCTGTTAAACAAAACCTGATTTAAGAACGTAACAGAGGAACTTAGGTATTTAACTTTCCTCTCTTTGAATGCGTCAGTATGAAGTATTGTTTTTAATAAAAAAAAAAAAAAAAAAAAAAACCAAATAGCCTGAAATGATTTTATAGTACAAGAGCCTGGTAGAATAAAGAATCAGTAATTTTACTCCAATTTTTTATTACTTTAATGAAAACTATGTACAATTACTAGTTAAAATATATGAGTCTGCCAAGTGTAGCTAGGGGGAATATATAAGTATTCATAATAAGTAAGGAACCATGAAACGTACAGATGTCTATTAACACTCAAATTAAAGATAGTTTAATGTGTTTTAAAGTAGTTTATGACGTTTATCTTTGTAGGAGTAGTATTGTTTATAATATTTGCCAAAATAAATTCACAATATGTTGATTTCTAGTCGTATAGATAAAATGTTTGATTAATGAAAAACTCATATGTCTGCCAGTAATAAAGTTAAAGATAGTTTAATGCACTACAAGGTAGTTTATAACTTTTATGTTCGTAAGGATAGTAGTAGTTCATTATATGTTGTCCGAAAAACTAGAAATCAATTTATTTTATTTATTTATATATCAAAGTACTACTCCTACGAAGATAAACGTCATAAACTACTTAATAGGACATTAAACTAACTTTAATTTGAGTGCAAATGGATATCTGTACGTCTTATGGTTCCTGAGATAAAGATGATAATCTTTATCTCAGATGATAATCTCTATTTATTTAAAAAAATTGTATTTCGAGAATTATTCAACATATTTTAGAAAATTTACTGTACCGTAAATGACGAGCTATCAGGTTTTCTAGTGTTGTAGGTAATTTTAACGATATGAAGCTCTAAATGAAAAATTATTTTTCTTTTTGACATTTTGAAACCAGCAGAAATTTGTAATTTCCCAAAACTATACTTGGCAGACCAATGAATTTTTACTAGTAATTATAAATAGTTTTCATTATAGTAATCAAATAACTAACTTTTTTCTAATCTTGTACTATTATATGTACTTGTTTTGTATTAAAAATCCCACCCACACCGGTACGATAGATAATAATACTGGTTTATATTGTAAGTGTTTACAAGCCTCAGAAGTTAATATTACGCAACCAGATTATTCCTTACCTTCATTGAAAGGAGGTTCTGCATCCACAATAATGTGTTCAGGGTTGCTTTTGAGTAACTTTTCTTCAGTTGATTCTAATAAAAAGAAACAAACAATAAAATACCAAACATCTATTACAAAATCTAATATATTATATATTAGTTATAGAAACTTTGTAACAGCATTCATTTAATTCTTGAGCCATTTTTTACAAATTGTTTAAAACACAAAGAATATATTATTTTTAACTTTTAACACAGATTCCGCCCTGTTGTAACCATAAATATACTAACTTGAAATTGTGCAATAATCTTTACGAAGGTCAGGGTGATAGATTTTTTATTTTTGATCATCATGAATGTGTTCATCCATCTTATAAAAGATGGGATGAATTCGATAATAATAATAAATTAAACCACATTGCAACATTGCAGTACATCAGAGAATAGTTTACTTATTTTTTTTATATATCAATTAAAAAGAAAAATCATGTCTTGGAGTACTGAGAGCCTGACTACCCTTTGTCTACTGTCAGTGGAACAGCAATTTTTGTAATATAGAAGACATGAAGAATCAACAGACACGATAATATAATTGAACAAAGAAGATAATATAATCGATTAGCTTGCTCAACAGAGGATTAAACAAATTTGTAAAAGTAGCCAATTCAATTGTACGTTTACTAGCACATATGGCCTGCTACTGTTCATGGAAAATGAGTTGTTTTTTTTTTGTGGGTAGGGAAAAAGTCTTTCATAAGACGAAGTGCAACAAACAAAAAGTTACACAACAGTTTGAGATTCCTAAAACACAGCTATATTTTCCCAATAACCCAAAAATCCATAAACAGCTCCTAAGATTCTGAGATTCTTTATCCCCGAAGTACTTACTAGCTTTTAGTATCTCCTACAACTTGACTAGGGTAATCCAGAATATGCAGGACTTTCAAATGAACAAGATATGAGATTAAAAAGATAAATGAACTGCCTTCGTAGGATTCATCTTTGTTATTCCCAGGCATTCTCATATCTCTCAATATTATTCTGAGCAAAGTTGGCTCTATCCCAGCATCCGAAGACTATACATTCTTGGCACTATTATATTCCAAATCTTACATTAAAAAACCTCTTACACTATTGACTTCCTCAGCCTACATTTATTCATCCACCGGCTAACTACAAGATCCAAACCTACCGATTTGAACACCCCTTTCCATAGAACTTCCTTTGAAAAATATTTTTACCAAACGAGCTACCTCATTTTGAAATACCATACCCACATACATTCTCAAATCTTCCTCCTTAATATCATTTAATCAATCATAAATCCATTTCCTTGAATATCAATCTTTCGTAAACTTGTAAATAAGAAATGTCAAATCAAACTCGCATAAACATGTATCTTTTATTCATATTTTATATATAATTATTATTATAGTTTTAATTTATTTTGTCAAATATCATTTAATGGAGCCAGACAAATACTGTTGGAATTGTCTAATTTGATATTTTTAGAGGACTAAGTGCCCTATAATAAAGGTCAATTTTTCATTTTATTTCATAGTCACACATATACATCCTGGCCAAGAACTCGCATAGTTTATGTTTAAAATCTGTAAACGTAGAATTCTCTATTGTTTCACTTCATCGCCAACTTGCAGGATTGATTTAACAAAACATCAAATTTAATCACTTTAACTCATTCAAAATAATTAACACATAATCCAATGGTGCAGTGTAGTACGGGCAGGGAGGAGGAGAGCCACTCTCTGTGGTAGGATTTTTTGAGGGCACCGAAATTTCACAATAAATAATAATATCTTGTAATACTTTGAACCATTTTATTCCATTACTTTTTTACTTGTAACCTGTACAATGCACCATAAATATGATTGTTCTTGCCCCAACGGTCTTAAGAATTACTGGAAATTATAGTCTTTTAAATTGAAAAACCAAAATAACTAGTTTGCAAATAAGAACTGAAGTCAACAGCTCTTATCTAATTTAAGCAGTAGTAATAATAAAGTAGGCTTTAATCCACAAAAGAACATAGCATTTAAGTAACATGCTCACTGGCCAAGTGGAGTGACACTTATGTACTGTTACCTTTAACCTTGTTATTAAAGACTTACCAGACAGTCGTTTACAAGCCTCTTCCTTAACCAAGACACCCTGTGCAGCTTCCAAATCACTGTCTAGAACATTAACTAATATAAACAAACAGAAAAAAAAATTTAAATCATTTCAATGTGCAGTTACAAAGCTTACCTTTTCCATAATTATATTCTTCACAGCAATCTTCTGCTGGTTCTTCTTTAATCCAAATGGCACATGTAGCGGGATCTAGAAGCATATAAGCTTAATTAAATCTATTAATTTGACCAAAGATTCTACGAGGTATTTTTTCTTTAAACATAAAGAGTTAAGCTTGTAATAAATATCATTATCAGAGAGAATAATTTTTAGCAAACTATTTCCTATAATAAAACAAAACACCATAAATCTGCCAAAATGAATAATTCGAACATTTTTATTCATTTCACATTAATAAGGCATCCATCCAACTTCAGGCATTTTCTCACATGGTGTTATTCATTATATATTTAATATTTTCATGAATACAATTATTTAAATTTAAAGTTTATTAATTTTTTGAAAAATAACCAAAATTAGTTTTTCTTGACACTTCATTACTTGGAATACCATTTATTACTATTTATTTTTTTGTTTTCCATTTTTGTTGTTCTATAATCATAATCATACAATGTTTTTTTTTCTATAATAGTAACTTTTTATATATAATTCCTGTTTGAAATTACGTCAACTTTTCCTCTGTAATTAAAACGTAAATTCCCCGTTATACTTGTATATACTAATCTATAGATCATAGTTTATAGCTTAAAGATGGTCAATCAGTTAGAAACGTCATAACAAAGAATATTTATTAATACATGTGTTTGAACTAAGGAACTAGGCAACTTTCGGATCATAGGGTTTTAGCAAAGAGACAGTGATTTAACTCAAATCTGCCAAATATCAATTATTCATTTTCTCATCTCAAGATTGTTGTGAGAAATCCAGAAAGTCTCTATCAAATCATGGTTTGATAGAATCCATCAAAATGAAGGAATCTATTATTTTTTCAGATAATGAACTATACTGTTAGTAACAATAAATTATCCACATCCAGGTTGATACACTTTCTTTCATTTGATTGCATTAATAATGAAATGAGAGTTGATAAACAACTGTACTAGTGTTCACAGTCGAAGTGTGAGGACATCTATTCGATGATTATTAAAAAGATATTACTTTTCTCACCTCTAGATTATTCACTATATACCTCTCTTAATTTATTGATTAAGTAACATAATAGTAAAATAAAGTAAAGATGTCATAGTAACTTACTAAATGGTTTTTCTTCATAATCATCAATTTCCATTTCTCAATAAATGATTGATTCATGGAAAATCAGAGTTAGAATAATAACTAAGGTCATACTACACACAGTAGATGTAAACAGAAAAGACACAAATTAATTTCATCAATAGCATTTTAACTTCATAACATAAAACGGCGATAACAATTGTTCCTCCATTTTCACACCACCAATCTCCATGCTTTAGATTAATGTATTATATGAGAAGTAGAACATTAAAAGTTGTACAAGTGTTTCTTTGATGATTAAAAAATAAATTGAAATGTTTTCCCACAATCACATTTCGGCTGTCAAACAAAGGCAAGGAAGAAAACAAACGCGAGATAACGAACGACCATCGTTTTGCAACGAGGTTCAACCTACAAATAGCCGCTAGTATGAAATAACTTGACCAGTAGACATCACCCGGTTGGAACGCATTAAGGCACATTAAATCCAAGACACAGACTGTATTAATTTAAAATAAAATCAAATGCCAGGTAATTTAAATCATAATTAACAAATCTATAATGGATATGTACTTTAACATCGGTTATAAGCAGTTATATATAATTTAGAATATTTTCACAACTTAAGCCGTATCCCATGGTAGGGCAGGTTCTGGATATTCGAAGAAGTATGAAACGAGGAAGACATTGGTAGAAGTCTGGAACGCCGTACAACATGTTTAGTAGCAAACAACAACCGCTTCTGAACATTGTTTTCAATGAATGGGTGTACCCAAAACCTTAATATTCTTCTCCTATTCCTGAGATAATTATACTACATGATTGTTTCATAGCTAAAGTATTCTGAATACATTTAACGCTCGATATGACGACACTAAACGAACTAGAGATTTCGATTTTTGATGAGCAGCCTCGTGTTTTGAATCAAGTCACTACTGAGTCTGTTACTGGTTAGCAACCTGAGTTACCGATTGGTTTAGTTCTTTTCAGTAGCTCTGTGTGCAGTAGGCCTTATTACTATTGAGTTGATTATCATTATAATTACTAGTCATGATAATTATATTTGAACTATTTGTCGAAATAAAGTTCGGAAAGCTCAAGTCCCACGGTGACTGTGATAGTGATAATGAAAGCTGTTTAAGCCTCTAACTCGTGTAAACTATGACATTTGCTGTCTTCTTTCGGTCGCTGTTGGTACTATCAACTATATGCGAATGCACGACAAACTTGCACGAAAGATTTTTGTCACATACAATACTACAGATGTGCCTGCGTCCAATTTGATGGATCAAAATATAAAATCTCCACATTAATGACTTAGATTTATTAAATGTTTCTCAACTTTAATTCACAAAAACTATGTTAGTCTAAAAATATATATATATATATATATATATATATATTTAATTTAATAATTTGATTTAAATATATTTATTGTAGGTCTTATTTTTGTTCAATTTTATATAATTTTTTCATTTATGTTTACATAACTTTCAACTCGATTGTAGTTTACTTCTTTGTATCTTATTATCCTACATTATCAACATATTTTTAGTTGTTTTGTATCTTCTTTTAACTCTGAAAAAATCCTGCAAAAGTGGGGCGAAACATAGACAAATGAATAGTTGTTAACTATTTTTTGTGCCTTTTTACCGTACCCTCGACATTCATATTTTGAAAAACAGGGTCAATCATTTATATATATAATTATTGTATAACGTCCCTATAATGCTAGACAGGCATTTTGTTTATTTATCATTGTATGGTAAAGACCAATAAATGATATAAATGATGGATTGCCTTTTTTTGTGTTATGATCTCCTCTTGTGAGATTGTGACATATATTTATTTATATATTTATGATTTAGTCCTGATA
>NW_027109908.1:1225390-1228123 GCF_000696795.3 Halyomorpha halys
ACTCAATTAGATTAAATTTTACAAGAAAAACAAATTAATATTATAAAAATGTATAAACTGATACAGATATAATGTTTATAGTTTTATTTAGCGCAAGCCTATTTATTAATAAATATATAAGCAATTTCGTGTTATTTACTTATCATTATAATCTTGTTCATGAACGGTGTTCAATTCAATCTTTTCACTTGACCAGAGGGAATTTTGACGTAATTCAAATTAAGGTATTTAGAAACAAAATCTACTCTTATGCAAGAAAAATATAACTTTATTGCAAGCAGAGTATATCGCACCTCTGTTTTTTTTAAGTGTATCATTTATAAGTACAACAATAACTTGACGTGATGTAAGAAAAGCGCTAGTGCACATGCGTACCTCATTTTCTTGGTATTTTCCAGCTTACGAATCTAGTTACCTAAGGGGGTATTATTAATACTGTTATTTTTGTTTTTTCCATTTTTCGACTTTTGTGCGTTATTCTTTTCATTTACATCAGTGTTGTCTATGAGTTCAACCCTATATCGTTGAGGTTTTCATTTAATAAACTGATGTAGTTAAAAGGTTTTCAATCCATAACATCGATATTTTTCTGGATTGTACAACTACACAGGATGTCTATAACGAGATAAAACAAAAGAGTTTGTAGACGACTATCAATAATATTATGTTTTTATTTACTACGTCATAAAATAGTAGCTACCTTTATTTGATTTGTGAAAGGAGGTGAGTTCCTTTATTTGTATATTACTCATACCTTTATCTGTTTATCTGATAATTATTTAGATAAGGAAACTTGACTGATTTAACTTAAAGAGAAAACAATTTTGGTTAATATTGTCATTTTTTATCAAATTAACGAAAATTGCTATGTAATGCAAACTAATGAAATATAAACATTGCCCGTTCTCAACCAGAGAGAAATACTTTTTATTTATTTGCTATAACATACAATGTGCCCATCAATCCATGATCGGACATATATATAACTACCATACATTAACATTTTCCATTTTTCAAGTAATAATTATCAATAAAAGGGGTGATGGTAACAACGTGGTAACGCGCGTTGTCTGGCAACCCAAAGTTTGCGAGTTCGAGTCCCCGGCCCTATCCGGGATTTTTCAAGCATATAATTATACAATACTCACTCACAGCCTACCCACGGGTATTTGTGAGGCCCGTTAGCCAATGGGTCTTAGGCCTTGGACCTCCACGGTCTGTCGCGCCAATAATAATAATAATTATCAATAACGTAAAAATAATACACTTTAATTACCATTTTTTTTTTAGCCGAATAACAATTTACCAATTAGATCAATATATTATTCCCCCTGTTTCACTCGTTCATAACTATCCTCTCCAGCGATCAGCATCGACTGTATGATGAATTAAACAAATTAACAGAAATCATCAATAGATAGGAACGTATAAATAAAGCAGAAACAAAACAATCGGATAAACAGGGAGCGAGTTATGATCGAAAACGTTCAAATCATTTTATTCTCTTAATTAACGCATTCTAGAAACGTTCAATGGGGTTTTTCTCGTAGATATTTTAATGATGAATCAAACGCCATAAGAATGAAGACGATCGGATTAACAGGAAGCAAGTTATGATAGAAAACGTCCAAATTATTCTTTTTTCTTAAATAACGGATTCTATAAACGTCCAATGGAGTGTTTCTTGTAGAAAATTTAATGCTGAATCGACTGACATAAGAATGAAGACGATCGGAATAACGGGAAGCGAGTTATGATCGAAAACGTCAATTATCAAAATCATTATTATTTTCTCTTTAACAGCAGTAGAACAGTTTACTAAAAAAACAAATAAATACATTTAGAAAGATATATGATAGTGATGATGTATGATACCTGGGAGTCCAAAATAATATTTTCCGCCAAGATCGCTATATCCCCAATGCTAGCACCTAGGTCTTCCAAGAAGCTTCTTGTTCTATTTCATATAGTTCCACGAGATCCAAACCAGAGACATCTCACGGTGAACTCTCTCTATCCGAAGGTCTCGCGGAATTCTCCTTTAAGGAAAGGGATGCATTTTTCATACATTTCCTTCTTTTACCTTTCCACTCCACCCACCTGTTCCAGATCATTGTTCTCATAAGAATTTACGTATTAGTTAATATCCTCTGTTTTGCTTTCAAATTAATGGAATTTCGCGAACTTTAAATCCTCGAAAGAAAAACGTAAATATAGTTAAGAGACAATTAAGTGATTCCCAAAGGGTTACTACTCCTAAGAGAAGGAGAAATGCAAGTCCGGATTGGGTGCCAGCCGCCGGGCCTTACGACAGGAGAGAATGTACAGGAAGGAGGAGAGATCGAGAAAAGGCAGAGAAATAAAAGACAATATACATTTCCCAAAACATAATACTTGAATGCACTGATCCACAATGCACATTTTTATCCTCTGAGTGAGAAGGGATTTAGCTCCATCGAAAGGTACTTTTAAGACGTTTGGTTTCATTGAATCTTTATAAATTCTAATGTTACGTTCATGAATATTACAATATCTTATATCATCATCAATATCACAGGGATATTGCGATCTTGGCGGAAAATATTATTTTGGACTCCCTGGGGATCATACACCATCATCTGCATGGGAATTAGCTCGGAGATTATTCTTTGTTTTATTTATTTATTTTAATATGTTGACCTCTCTATTTATGTGTTTTAACGTATTTATTCATTAAATTATTTTATTTTATTA
>NW_027109908.1:1228173-1231956 GCF_000696795.3 Halyomorpha halys
TATTTATTTTAATATGTTGACCTCTCTATTTATGTGTTTTAACGTATTTATTCATTAAATTATTTTATTTTATTAATACTATTTATTTATTTTTTTTGTGTGTTTTTTTAAAACTTATTTATCCATTCAAGTGTTTCCTGTTACCGGTTTTTTATTATATTTTCCTTTTAATCTATGTGTTAGTCTTATTCTCATAAAATGTATCTATTTGTTTGTTCTTGGTAAACTGATCTACTGCTGTGACTATGAATGATGGTCTGATCTCACATTACCGTCTAATATTGAATTTGTTTAGCGGGTCACTGAAGAGGATCTAGGAGGGTGAATTACGGAGAGCGAATTTGTTGATCGGGTGAATAGAAAAATTGTGAAAGGGTGAAATTCGAGGAGCAGAAATGAGAAAGAAAAATAGGAATGAATGAAATATTTGTATTTGTTGTGCAGACCGAAATGGATTTTTAAAAGGAAACTGTAGGGGGGGGATTGTTTATTATATCTCTTTTTTTTCTGATTATACCATGTATGTGTAATTTATATATGTCCGATTACGGATTGATAAGTATGCTGTGTGAGATAGCAACCTAATGTATTTAGGCAGCATAGATGAATAAAGTATTTCTCTCTCTCTCTCTGTTACATTTATAAAATAAAATTAAATACAAGGAATTATACAGATATTGATACATGGCGTTGCCTGATCCCAGTAGTAGTTCCCATGTTAGTTGGTAGCTTACGTCATGCTGGATCATAGCGGTTTAGGGTGCTGTATTAGTTACAGTCTAGACCAGTACGTCACCATCGTAAAGTGCGCAGCCGCGCACTGGTCTGATCCACTGCTTGTCTTGTTAAAAATAGTTGTTCCTAAAATTATACATGTATCCTTAATATGTAAAAAAGGAATATATAAAAATAAAAATATGGTAGCATTGGCATGCGCAAACCCTGAGTAACACCCCACTGCTCCCTTACATCCCAACTGACAGCAATGTCAGGAAGGGAAATAAAAAAAAGTTAGTAACTTTAGGACCGCAAGAAAAGTGTTTTTAACGTAAGTTTAAGTTCTTACTTTGTGCTATAACTCAATTTTTGCCAAATTTGAAAAAAAAAGCTTTTTTTTTAGGAGTACTTAAAGTTTAACGATTTACATATGATTGAATGAGTAAGTAATAATATTCATAAAATTTTATTTATCAAATGTGATATATAAATTTAATGCTGTTCCATTTTAATAAACCATTTTTTTATAACGAAAGTTTTGGAGTTATGAAAACCAATAAACCAAAACACAAAACAAATGGCTTTCTATTTAAAGTGTGATAGAAACTATTTTAAAATTATTTTTAGAAGTATGTTTTACCAAAATTTTACCTCCTGCCTGGTTTTAACCATGGTCGTGGGATATCAAATTTTCGTTCCATAAGACCACAATAAAATAAAATTCGACCCCCTACAAGTCGGATTCGAACCGGCACACTGCGGTGACTAGTTTGCTGAGTCTGCTTAACTCCCTCGTCTACCCACGGCCCTTCATAGTTAAGATCTATCATTTTTCATTTAGCGAAATAATAAAAAATTAATCTCGGTCAAAATTTTCAATGGAGATCATGAACATGGAATTTTCCTCTCGGTTCTTAATTATTAGTACAGAAGAAAAAATGCAGTGATAGTATCTTCAAATGTTTCCTATTAGGAAATGTCAACTCTAAAGGCTAATAGATTTATGATAAGTGGTTTCAAATAAATTTAACTGTTCCGTTTTATACAATTATATTTGATTAACGCTATTTTTCTCTTTTGTACATAATGATAAGAGTAAGTAATAAATACTCCATACATTTTCTCTTATTTTGGTTAGTTATTTACATAGGATTTGACATAACTGGCTGATGCAATTACAATGTGTTCCTTACCATTTTTTTTTCATATTCGTATTTATTATTACTGCTTAGTGAAAATAATATAGCTTTAAACAATCAATTTTATAATTAGTAAACAGAAACTTCTACTAATGAAGCAAATATCTTAATTTCAATTTTTTTAAAGAAAAAGTTTTTTATAATAATAATAATAATAATGAAGACCTAACGAACCCGAAGGTTCGATGCCGATACCACCAATCGCTCTCTGCATACATCCCTCCATTTATGCCCCTCCAAACCCAATTCCACTAAATCAGTTTTAACGCAATCCTCCCATCTACGTTTCGGTCTACCCCTCGGATGTTTACCCGTTGTTCATTGTTTATTAACATTTAAGGGATCTGCTCGTTACTTAGCCCTACAACCTTACATGCCCATTTTATACGCCGCAATTCTATAACTTGAATTATATTTACCGGGTGTAGGTCCCTTAATCAGCGTTGTGTAATTTTCTTAATTCATCCTTTTTCGGTCCGAATATTTTGCGCAATACTTTATTTTCGAAAACCCTCAGATGCTGGTCATCCCTTAGTGTAAGAAGCCACGTCTTATATCCATAAAGAACAGTGGGAAGGATAATATTTTTGTAAATTCTAATTTTGAAATTTTTCGAAAGAAGGTGCGAGCTAAGCAGTTTCGAAAATGAAAAATAACAACCATTTCCCGCCTTCAACCTAGCTTTTATTTCCTCATCAATTTCGTTTTTCCTAGTTACCTTAGAACCTAAATACTTAAACTTATTTACCTGTTAAAACGTATTTCCTCCTATATCTATATCACCGAAATTGCTCGCGTTTCTACTGCTAACCATATATTTTGTTTTATCCGTATTTATTTCAATTATATATATATTCCGTAATTATTTAGTAGTAGATTCAATAAGATAGGTGATAAAGAATCACCTTGTTTTAAACCCAACCGGACCTCGAATTTCTCAGAATAATGATTATTATTATTATTAAACGTTTCGGTGATGCACATCCGTACGAGATTTAATGACTTCTTTAGTGCTCCCTGTTCGATCAGAATATTATACAGTTTCTAGCGGTCAATAGAATCGTAAGCCTTTTAGAAACCTATATAAAGCTGATGAACTACCCCGTTGTATTCCATTTTTTTCTGCAAGATTTGCCATAATGAAAAAATTTGATCAATAGTTGAATGATTTCGTCTAAAACCACATTGGTAGTCTCCGATAATTTCTTCAACGTATTAACCCAATATGTCTTTTTTTTTCTCTATTTAATAAATATAGAATAAAATATGAATAGTAAAATTTTTAAATAAAATAACAAGATACATATAAAAATCTATCGTATTTTATAGCAATTATCCATAAGGATATAACTACGTAAATACAGACAATTTAAAAGTGATAAAAACAATTATAAATATATATAAAAAAGTGATAAATATTAAAATATATACAAGCCTTCCTTCCTAATGACGATGTCTATCCTTATCTGTGATTCCCAGGAAGTCAAGAATCTTTGCTATGCTCTAGATAGAATAACTTAAATATAAAATAATAAATTTTTTTATCAGATGTACCACAATTCAAATACTGCAGCGATATTATATGCATGTAATATAATAGGGGTGACAGTAGCAGCGTGGTAACTCGTCGTGTAACTGCCAACCCAAAGGTTCTGAGTTCGTGTCCCCGGCACTATCCGCGATTTTTTTCAAGCATATAATTATACAATACGCACTCACAGCCTCCCCCCGAGGATTTGTGAGGCCCGTTAGCCAATGGGTGGCACTTTCAAAAATAGGCGTGGGAATGTCGAACCCACACCCTATGAAAACCACCTCATGAAAGGCCTTGGACCTCGACGGTCTGTCGCGCCATAATATATATATA
>NW_027109908.1:1232006-1246165 GCF_000696795.3 Halyomorpha halys
ATATATGCAAATCGAATCTTGAGATTTACAGTCCCCTTCGGATATTAACAAACTTCTGCACTAGACTTAAAAAACTAATGCATTAAATATTTAATCAAATGAAGAAATAAGTTTAAATAATTTACATTTAAAATTAAATTTAATTAAAATCAGAAATTAACGTATAGTTGAAAAAGTCCTATCGAAATTCAGTTCTAATGAATGAAAGTTTAATTGATGTAAATTGAAAATTAAACAAAAACTCATTTGAATGAAATAAAGATAACGGAGAGATAGGAATATTAAATTTAGAACTAAACAAAAACAAGATAGGAGCAGTGAATAGTAATAATAAATTCAAATGATAAAATATCAAACATAGGCCAGCCTGTACCTGCCAATCCAAACTCTTGTGTATATGTTAATTTACTATAGTCTGACAAAGGACGAACTCCCTCTAAAAAGCTTACATTATTTAAATTTCAAGCTCTAGATTAAGCTGTTTTGCCCTCAAATCCAGCGTAAAAAGGTTCGATCTACGCACTTGTAACTATTCTACGTATAATTTCCCCATCAGTGACCTTGTATTTTAATTTTGTTTATTGACTGATCTACATGACTATTATAAGGCCTATCTGTACACACGGAGTTGAGCTTTGGGGCTCCATTAAACCATCAAATTCCTGCCGAATCCAATCCTTACAGTCCAAAATCCTTAACGCTCCTTACTTTGTCACAAATCAAGTCATCCATCATGATCTCAATGTCATTCCATGGAAAACTCCCCAACCATCCAAATCCACTCGTTTCTTACCTGGATTCTCCTCCATTACCTAATAATCCTCCTAGGCGTCTGAAAAGAAGATGGCCTCGGGATCTTCTCCTCTAGAAATGTTATTGCAGTTCTATTAATTGATAGATTCTTCACATGTTTGTATCATGTCACTATTTCATCTACAGCAAATATACTTGAATAAATAACTATGAATAAATGATTAAAAAAAAATGTTTGTTTATCAATAATAAAAATCATTCATTGGATTAATAATAATTTATTAAAATAACAAATAAACGATGCCAAAATAACGCACGAAACTACCAGAAGTAGATAAGATAAGATCGCTTCTCGGTCACAGGCTTCAGGCACTGGGCCCATAAATAAGGGTCCTAAAGAACCTCCTATTGATTACAATAAATCACTGGCCACATCATCTGATTAAGGCAGGATCTGTTATAGTCGATACTGATATCTAAATGATTGTTATTTTTAGTACCCTCCGGGCTAACTATCCCCTTCGCCTCTGTTGGAATAGTACCCGGCAGGATTAAAGCACCTTCCTGCATGATTTTGGTGGCTCACTACTCTCCAGTTCTGCTACTTCCCTCGTGTTCTATCGGAATAGTACCCGTAAGACGAGGTTCCCATCCTCCGAGAAATAACGGGCATCACCCATTAGTCTCATCTTATTTAATCATCTGCCTTGTCAACTATTTTACCTTATAAACTGAATACACATTTTCGAGGCCTTTTGGACAAGCAGAATAATCAATAAGATCACCGGCAATATTATGGTGCTTTAATTATAATTTTTTTTTAAAAACTTCTTTCAAGTTTTTTTTTTTTTGGCCTCAGTTTTTCAGATTCTATAGTTGAACGGATACTGAGAAAAGATGACAAAAATATAATTCTGGATTTACATGTTTACCACTTCCCTCAAATCCAAAATTTGTAAAATGCTTGGTAAACAAAGGAAGCAACAAACGTCGGTTTCTACAAGCTTGCGTGTTCTTTAGACTTCAGTCGACTATTACATTATCAAAATAAATACGTAAAGATAGGCAAAATGAAAGGAAACTTAGATGGTATATGATTAAGAATTTATAGAAATGCTACTATATAACTATAAATTCAAATTTTGTTCTTGAATTTTTATCAGAAACTTATTATTTAATTACCTAGACATATAATATCTTTATAAATGTGTATTAATGCTATGTTAAATAAAAAATAAATCAGTAATGTGAATTAATAAGATTTTAAACAATGTGTATATACCAAAATCGATAGGATTTTAAAATATTCTATCTCAAACTAGAATTAATTATTAAATCCGAAGGGTAGGGAAATTCTTCAATTTATTAAAATTCCTAGAGCATAAATATTCATCTATTGTAAGTTCTAAAACAATGCTAACTGAACACAAATGTGTGGAAGCAGCGAAAACGCCCTTTGATCTGTGCCCAAAACCGACATTCAATGGGTCGGCTACAAATTCAGGCCTTGTCCCAGCCAATCTAAATAAATCATCCACACACTTGGGCGTATAAAAAAGCGAATTTGCTGTAGTTTGACAAAAGTTTATAGGCACTTAAGACTTAAATAGTAAACCACTTGCCTGTTCTAGTACTAAAATACCCAGCAATTATTGAAGGGCAATATGATTCAAATTATGTTGCCTCCGAAACAATAATCACGTAGAATTTGCCATTTCTCAAA
The DNA here is from genome assembly GCF_000696795.3 of Halyomorpha halys. Lineage (NCBI taxonomy): Eukaryota > Metazoa > Arthropoda > Insecta > Hemiptera > Pentatomidae > Halyomorpha > Halyomorpha halys. The sequence goes on from NW_027109908.1 coordinate 1,234,483, forward strand.
GATTTCAGACTAATGACCGTCTGTACTTGTCAGGGTCGAGTAATTTAAGAAGTAGACACATTTATGAATTAATTTTAATCTATAGACTACAATCTTAATGAGATAAAAAAACTTGTCTTTCATTTTCTCTTTTTTCTTCATCTTAAAATAATCTGATTTATCTCGCTTTGTAAATCTCAGGTATTAGACAAATGGCATTTCTATTATCCTAAACAAAAAGTAGCTGCTAGAATAACAAAACCTCGTAGACACTTGGCAGTAAATTTTTATAATTTTGTTTATAAATATTATTTAAAATATATAAACAATATTATAATCATTTAGGATGTTACATGAGAATTTTGATCTGACAAGAGGTTACGCACATAGGGTCACGGATTTTAATGAAACTTTTTTTGGTGATACTAAGTCGAAAAATACTAGACGTGTTCATTTCTTGCCAATACGCCGTAGGATCCGAAAAAAAGTTACAATTTTTTTATGTAATCAAACACCGCCTTTGCTCTACATGTATTAAATGGTTATTGTATACCAATTGATTGGTTTTTCTATGTAATATAAGAACAAAATATTATTGATCGTATTAAATGAGCTTATGTGTATGTAAAAAATTAAAATATCGCTTCCAATAAAGTAGATCAAATGACTATGGGAGAAGACTAAAAGAAATTAAGGTGTGAGGTGCAAGAAAGGTTATCTCGTGGACCAAAGAATGAAGGAAGGAACAATCGGAAAGAATGAGGAAGAAGTGGGAAGAAGGAAAAAATGAAAGAAGGTGTATGAAAGGAAGTAGGGATGGGTCCTAGATAAGGATTGAACCAAAGGATTAGGATGGTTGGAAAGGTTTATATGGAATTTTGAGAATTTGGTTGGTATGAGGTCAGGACAAAAGGGATATGAAGGTCATAGTGTAGTGATCTGTTGGAAAGGTAATAGGGTACATTTACTATGGTTCGAAGGATTTTGGATTGAAACGATTGGATACGTTTGATGTTCGACGGTTTAGCTGTTCCCCAAAGTTCAAGTCCGTAGTTCCAGATAGGTCTAAGTATAGTCTTATAAAATAAAAGTTTGTTTTCTATTGAGAGGTACGGTTGAGCAGTCGGTGTAGTTGGCTTAATCGTCTGTTAAGTTCTTGTCTTTTAAGTCTAATATGTTGGTTCCAGGTGAGTATTTTGTCTAACATGTCCAAGATATCGCACTGCGTCGGATCTGGGAGGAGGAATAAAACAAAAAGTAACAGGTGGACAGAAGTTGCGGCGAATGGTGAAAGTAACATGAGTGCATTTCGATTCATTGACTTTTATCCGCCATTGATTGTACCATTGTTCAATATGGGTGAGGTGTGTTTGGAGATTGGATGAGGCTGTTACAGGATCAGGATGGATAGGATAGCTGTATCATTGGCAAATGTTGTCAGGAACCTGTCGGGATTGATGGGATGTCAGCAGTGAAGAGGATGTAGAGGACAGGACCCATCGATGGAGTAGATATTTGAGTACTCGGAACCACCGCGAACTCGAAAGGAGCGATTTGAGAGGTAGGAGCAGAGGATAAGGTATAAGGTTTGGGGCAATATGGATTTGAGCTTGAAAAGTAATCCCGCATGCCTTATCCGGTCAAAAACTTGCCCTATGTCCAGAAAGGCTCCCGAGTACTATTGTTTCTTTTCAAGAGCTGAAGAGATATAGTCAACGACTCTGAGGCCTTGTTGAACAGTGGAGTGCCTAGGGCGGAATCCGAATTGATGTGCTGGAAAACTCTGTATTCAATTATGGATAGGATACGTTTTAGGTGGATTTTTTCAAAAATGTTTTAGAGAATTGAAAGTAAGCTAATAGGTCTATAGGAAGCAGGGTTATTAGGATGTTTCCCTTGTTTTGGAAAGAGAATTATAATGGAGCGTTTCCACAGGACAGGAAAGTGGGTTGTTCTAAGGATGCAATTATAGAAATATGTAAGGAACATTATAGCTTTGTGAGGAAGTTGGCGAAGGATTTGAGGAGTCAGAAGATCATACCCTAGTGATTTAGGAGGAGTTAGCATCTTAAGTTGATATTTTACCTCAGCAGGGGTGACTGCTTTAGGAATACTTAATGCTAAAGTTTTTTTGTTTTTTTTTTCGTACCCTCCTAAATATTTAAAGTTTAATAACGTATAAGTTCTTTATACGTACTATGAATTCCGGCACAGACATATTACTCTGTTCCTGGCGCGCTGGAGTGAAGTTCCTCTGACTATTCGCCTCTGGAGGGAGTTCTGAAAACTCTGCAGTTTGGAGAGCATAGTCTTGTAGACGTGTCGCATGAGTGGTGCACCATGGAGCAGCGTCGGGCGTATGATGGCCTCGTATATCTTCAGTTTCAGGCGTAGCGCGATCTTTTGTGAAGTAAACAAGTGGTAGAGCCTATACGACTTCTGCCGGGCCAGCTTTAGTCTCTCCCTGGCGTGGCTGGAGAAGGTGAGATGCCTGTCGAGAGTCACGCCCAGGTAGTGGATGTTGTTGGAGATGTTCCGACCCTCGCCATCTACGGCGATCCGCTGGGGTAGCCTGCTCCTTTTGCCCTTCTGGAATGACATTATGATGGCATCCGTCTTAGCTGGATTAACTCTGATGCCATCCTTCTTGAGAGCAGCTACAATGGTGGCAGAAGCTTAATACTAAAGAAATGTTCATACGCGTTAAAAATTCAAGTAGAGAAACGGATTCAATGGGAAATCTGTATTCATTCATACTTAAAATTACATTATGCAAACATTAGTATTTCATCATTATTATTTATCGTGCAGGTGTCAGGTATTTGTACTTTTTTATTTTATTATATTTGTCTTGTCAGTGAATTTCTTTTCCCGTGTATTTGAAAATTTATGACAGACTATCTTGTTTGTTATTATTTTACAAGGCTAAGTTATTACAAAGCTACTGGTTACGTGATACAAATAAATATTTAAATTATTAATCATTTAAGAAATTGAAATATTTTTTTAGTTACTTGATGAAGGGTGATTAATTTTTAGCTAGTTTGGGTAAAGTCGAAGTTTCGTTTTTCAATTATGTTTTCGGCGTTTCAGGCTGTTTTGAGCTATGCCACGAATCTAGCAAGTCAACAAACCATAATTTCTGAGCTAGATGTTATAAATAATTGTGCGGCTTTTTAAATTTGTTTTCATTCATTTTAACCTACAATATGAGTTAAAGTGGAAAGTAGAAGAGCTTGAAGTTGACATAAACTTAAATTCGCTTATTTTTTTATATATATATAATAATTGCAAGCAATTTTTTTCACCAACATTTTCTGACTTTGATTACGAACTAAAAAAATTCCTCAGTTGTTTGAGGCCAAATGTTGACGCATTACGATACCGGTTATTTCCAGTTTTTTATACTTGTTTTCCCTCCTTTCGTAATTGTTTGTGATTTTAAAATATTTATATTTCAGTTTTATCCTAATATTCATATGTTGTTCTATTTGTCCTTTCAGATTTAATTCTCAGAAATATAGTTTTAACCTTTACCTATTTATACCGTGAAGGGGCTGCTAAAAAAAAAAATCACGAATTCAAAAATTAGTATATCGAATCATTAGAGTTCATCTTAAGCCCAAATTGTCTTGTTTGTTAAATACAACTTTGAGATAACAATACAGTAACCCGATGCATGAACAAACATCTGTAAATAATTTTGAAAATTAGTTTCTATCACATTAAACACGGATGCGCATTTCCAAAACTTTAATTAATTGACAAATGATTTTTGTTTTTTTCGTTTTTCATCTTTTAACCCTAAACGGTCCAAACAAGCGTTAATTATAATAAAACGAAATTGTGGCGACACCGCTATCTGGTAGTCTATACTGTAACTACTATAGCCACCAAAACCGTTACGAGTCGACATGATGAACCTATCTCCCGCGACATGAACAACTTTAGTCATCTCATAGACATCGTATATTGATATATGTACTGTTTCTTGTAGATAATTTAACATGATTAGTATATAAACTTTTAGGAACGTGACGGTCATGCGGGGTGAGACGTAGGTCTCAGAACGCCCGGTTCGGAACGTTGTGGGTTCGATTCCCACCTTCCTTAGTAAGTGGCGGCATCTTCAAAGTAGCTGCCAGGGGCCAAAGGAGGTCCAATTGCCGGACTGACCCCCTCCCCACCAGTTACCAATACCAATATTACCATTTGTTGTAATATTATATTTCTATATGGATTATTTGAATCAATGAAGCTATCAATCAATACTATGGAATCTTCTGATCCACAAAAAGCTAACGCCTCTCTTCTCTTAATGATGTTTAATAGTCCCAGAGAGATAAATTAGCGCAACTTGATAATTTTTTTTATTAATCTCTTTATTGAAATTTACAACTGTATATTATATAATAAATTCAGTAAATTTGATCTTAGTTAAAATGGAGTGTTACAGACGTATAGAGAAACTACCCATTGGTAGCACTCTAATGACATTTTACATTAGCTGGTCTCGTGACCATCTTCTTTTCAGGCGCCTCGGAGGATTGTCAGGAATGGAAGAGGATGCAAGATTAGAAACCAGGGGGTTTGAGTGGTTATGGAGTTTATAATGGAAGGAGTGATATTTCGTTCGGGCTAGATCGGTTACATAGGGAACATTAAGGTCTATATGTATGATAACTTGATAATCTCAAGTAAAAATTTCCTCTTTAGGTAGGGAGTAACAGTATACTAGTGGGTCAGTCCATTCTAGTGCTGTCTTGAAGATGTATATGGGAGTTTTATTTCACTATGTCTTCTTTGGATCTCATTCCTTCCTAAACCTTTTCTTCCTGTCGTAGAACCTACATCTAGTTCCTGTAAGACTTGCTATTCCATTGGCTTGTTCCTTATAGAGAGAAATTTCCATTTTGCAAGGACCTTCAGCTTGTTCCTGTAGGACTTATCTATCCCCTTCACGACCTTTGGGCTGGTTCCCTATTGTTGTTATGAGGTGGAAGTGTGTGGTTCAGATTTAAGCTGTAGACCTGTAATTTCTAATCCTAGTGCTGCGGCGGAGAGTGGGGGGGGAGGGGTGAATTACTTGAAGAAGGAGAATTCCAATGATGGAAAATAAATAGTTTTGTTCTTTTTGGCCGCAACCCTGGCCATCTTCTTCATATTTAACATTATACAGTCAATTATTTAAATGTATAATAAAAATCTTTTATATTACCCAAGAATAGCTAAGATGTATTCAGAATATAAATATAGCCACAGTACAAGAATTCATAATTTCAGCCGACTACTTCGGCACTTTCGCACTAGACAAATGGTCTAAACTTGCAAACTATTACAAAAGACTGATCTAAATGACTGTAATAAGGCCAATCTGGACATATGGAGTTGAGCTTTGGGGCTCCACTAAACCTTCGAATTCCTTTCGTATCCAATCCTTACAATCCTCAATGCTCCTTACTTTTTTTCCACATGTAACCGACTAGCTCGAACCAGATATTATTTCTTCCTCTATAAATTCCATAACAAACCAAACCCACTAGTTTCTAACCTTGCTTCCACTTCCATTCCAGACAGTCATACGAGGCGCCTGTAAAGAAGATGTCCACGAGACGTGGTAATGTATAAACGTCATTTGAGTGTTATCAATAGGTAGTTTCGCTGTACACATGTATCACTCCATTTTAAACTAAAATCAAATTTACTGGATGTATGTTTATAAATACACAGTGGTAAATTTCATTAAAGATGTGAAAAAAAATAAATAAAAAATTATTTTCTCTAATACCGTTTGAGTGGTTAGGGAGTTTGTAATGGAAGGATTGATATCTGGTTCGGGCTAGATCGGTTACAAATGGAACATTAAGGTCTTTGTGGATGATTTTATTTGTGACAAAGTAGGGAACATTTAGGATTTTACGAATGATTTTGGATTGTAAGGATTGGATGCGAGAGGAATTCGGAGGTTTAGTGGAGTCCCAAAGCTCAACTCCATATGTCCAGATTGGCCTTATTACAGTCATGTAGATCAGTCTTTTGTAATGAATTGGAAGTTTAGACCGTTTGTCTAGTAAGTGCTGTAATAGTCGAAATCGACGGGCAGTTTCCTGTCTTTTCAGTCTTGTATGAGGATTCCATGTCAGTCGTTTGTCCAGATGCAGTCCATGATATCAGATCTGTTCTACACGGGTAAGAGCAACATTATAAAAGAAAAACTAGGGTAGTCGATAGGTTTACGACGAAGAGTAATGGTGATTTGATGATTGAATGGTGATTGTGATGGTGATTGAATTTCAGCACCATTCTTCGAGGGTTGTTATATGGGACTGGAGACTTCGGGATGCAATCAAAGGGTTACTATTAACTGCGAGCACACATGTGTCATCGCCATCTTGAGGATAGTGTTAGAATTGGTTGGGATATCAGCTGTATAGACTGTCTGGAATGTAATAAGTAGTAAATAAAAATAAATTTTATGATTGTGCATCCTAATTACAATATAGTAATTAATATACTTATAAATATTGTTGAATAAAAACGTTTTGTATAAATATAAAAAAATAAAAAACAAAAAACATTGCACTACCCTCCATAGTATGTATAGAACTCATAACTGTGAAATCTTCCATTGTTTTCTAAAGGCAAGTGACGGACAAGTTGAAGATATTAAATCACCTTCAGTCATATCAATTGCAGTATACATTACGACAGCAAAAGTTTACTATTCCGTGAGCCATATATCATCCGAAGGTCCGAAAGAAGAATGTTTGAGATAATTGTAAAAAAATAAAATAAAATTTACATCCACTGAGTTAAATTGTTATAATAAAACAATGAAGATGGGGTTGGCAGCTTTAATTAAATTAAATATTAAATAGATTGGCCTGGAAGCCAATAGTTACTAGTAATAATTTTATGAATAATTCTTTTTTCTATCTGTCTGTGCCTTAAAGTTATGCTTAAGTATTGACAAAATTATTAAATTATCAACAATTATTAACAATTTCACATTTATAAGATATTAATAAAACAAAGTATTCACAAAACTATCATTCGTAACATGATAATTTGTAGCCAAGCGTGTGATGGAATCAACATAGCATGAACAGCAGCCTGGATGGGTTGACTAACAATTTTTGGTGGATTCATGGAATAGACCACGTCTTTTAAACATTGGATAGAATAGGTTGATAACCTGCCAGATGACCTTTGAAACCTTACATAACCTTAGATAAAAAACTTGAGGACGTTAAACTAAATAAAAAAAATAAAGAAGCACATATGGAAAATTGAGAGAGGAATACTTTAGTTTTATAGAAACACTGCTCCCAAAATATATTGTTATATTATTATATATGTTATAATTACTATTTAGTACAAGAGCCCAAGAGAAGAAAAATAAGTTATTTCATCCCAATTTTTGATTATGATAATGAAAACTATGTATACTTACTTACAAGTAAAAATTGATGAGTCTAACAAGTATAGGTATGGGGAATTAAAAAATGGTGGCTGTTTCAAAACGAAAAAAATAATTAATTTTTCATTCGGAGCTCTATATCTTTAAAACTACCAATAACAATAGAAAATCTAAGAGAACATCATTTAAAGCAGAGTAAATTTGTTAAACTGTAAGCCTTAATAGAGCTATTTAAGTTCAATGGTTCTTGAGATATAGTTTTCTAAAAAGCAATATTTCATAAAATGTTGTACAAAACGCTCTGTATGATCATTAGTTAGTGAATTTATATTGAAAAATCTAAATCTCAAAAACCATAGGACATGCAAACTTCTGTTAGCACTCAAATTAAAGCTAGTTTAATGAGCTATAAAGTATTTTATGATGTTTATCTTCGTTGGAGTAGTAGTTTTCATGATATTTGTTAAATATAAATTGATTATAGTTTGGACAAATTTTCATTTGGCAAATTTATATTCACATGTGAATATCATAAAATTACAGCCCCTATGAAAACTTATTGTCTGAACAACTATAAACCAATTTATTTTAGCAAATATCATGAAAACTACTGTTCTTAAGAAGATAAAAATCATTAACTTTTATATATAACTTTTATAGTTCATTAAACTAGCTTTAATATGAGTGCTAATAGACATCTGTACGTCACACAGTTCCTGAGATATAGAATTCTCAAAATAAGTTAACTAACTAATAATCTTTCAGTAGATTTTTAAGAAATTTTTCTTTTTAAAAAGCTATATCTCGAGAACTATTGGACGATAATAGCTCTTTTAGGGCTAATATTTCAGCAAATTTACTCTTCTTTAAATAACGTTCTTCTAGATTTTCTAGTGTTGTAGGTAGTTCTTAAGATATAGAGCTCCGAATGAAAAATGAATGGTTTTTAAGATTTTGAAACAGCCGCTATTTTTTATTCCCCCTACCTATAATTGGCAGACTCATCAGTTTTGACTAGTAATTATGCATATTTCTCATTAAAGTAATCAAAAATTAGGATGAGATAACTGCCTATTTTTATTCCCAGCTCTTGTACTATATGTATAATTACTAGTCGAAATTTATGATTCTGCCTAGTATAAATGACGGCTGTATCAAAACGTTAAAAAAATATATTTTTCTTTCGGAGTTCTATATATTTAAAACTACCAACAACCCTATAAAACCATAAATGAGAAAATAATTTTAAATTCATTCGAGTTAAAGGTTTTTAAAAAGAAATATTTCATAAAAAATATTACTTAATATACTCCATATCGTTAAAACTACTAACATTAAAAGATCTTATAGAACATCATTTTAAGTAGAGTAAATTTTCTATCATATGAGCCCTAATAGAACTATTTACGTTCAATAGTTCTCGAGATATAGCTTTTTAAAAAGAAACATTTCATAAAAATGTTTTAATAAAACTCATATAAAAGCTAGTTTAAAGCGAATATCTTAAAAACTACTACCCTTGCGAAGGTAAGTGTCATAAACTACTTTATAGTAAGTTAAATTATCTTTATTTTGAGTTGTGGTAGACATATGTGCGTCTTGTGGATCTAGAGATATATTTTTACAAAAATCAATCATTTTATACGGACAACTAGAAATTAACAGTTTGTGAATTTATTTTGTCAAGCATCATTAAAATTACTACTCCTACAAAGATAAACGTTTTAAACTACTTGATAGTACATTCAACTAGCTTTAATTTAAGTGCTTACAGACAACTGTACGTCAAATAGTATTTGAGATATATATTTCTCAAATTAAAAAGCTATATCCTATGAACTATAGATCGCAACTAGCTCTATTTTAGGGCTCATGTTTCAGTAAATTTATAATGAGGTGTAGATAGTTGACCGTAGATTAATGATTGGAGAAGTTTGTCGGGGGGTGCGGTCAGCAAAGAACAACATAAATAAACAAAACCATATTTATTTATTTTATGCTTACGTTTCGACCTGAGTTTCAGGTCTTCATCAGGACTATAGAACAAAAGAGATAACAACAACATTTAGAGAAACATACAATTGAAAAGGAATAGTATACAAACAAATTAAGAACTATACAAAATATTGAATTAAGTCATAAATGAGTAAAAATTGATTACTGATAATTGAATAGTAAACAATTTTTAATTGGTTGATAATCGTGGAATTAGATGGTAGTAGATTGAAAACAGTGACAGATGAAATATAATATCATGTTGGTAAGAAGATATGTATAATATAAGATATGCAAGTAGTGTCTAAAAAACTGAAGAAATAAATAAATATGGTTTTGTTTATTTATGTTGTTCTTTGCTGACCGGACCCCCCGACGAAATTCTCTAATAATTTAGTAAATTTACTCTACTTAGGTTTACTCGTGTTGTTGGTAGTTTTAAAGATATAGAAATCCGAATGATAAATTAATTTTATTTGACGTTTTGAAATAGCCGCTATTTTTTATTCCCCATACCTATACTTGTCAGTCTCATTAATTTTTCTTGTAAATATACATAGTTTTCATTATAAAAATCCAAAATTGGTGTGAAATTACTGCCTTTTTTTCTCCCCGGCTCTCGTACTAGTAGGAATGTTTACTTGGCAGGCGTATTTTAATATAATTTTGATGTTGATTATTATTTTTAGTTATAGAAAAGACAGCATTATTGTTGCTTATGTATTCCTGAGGATTTTCAATTTTCTTAGCCGTCGGGCCCGTGTGGTAGTACAGTAGGCGCTGGTATCGATGAGCCACTGGCTTATACTATCGATACGCAAATAGATAAGCTAGAATGTTTTGTAAATTATTGCTTGACTTGAGATCAGTTGGAACCATTTGAATGCACGTTGTCATTCCAGTCCTGGAGAAATATTTAATTCTCAGTGACAAAAAATTTGAAACTGAATAATTTAATGATGAAAAAAAAAATTAAATTCTAAAATCTCTATTTAATTAATTACAAGTGTGAAGGTCGATTACATATATAATGAGACAGATATATGGCGAAGATAACTCGCCAGTAGAAGGGGTTTTTATTTCTGATTTCAGGGTGACAGTGGAGTTTGTTTAACTGAAGCCGGTTCCTTAAAAGGAGGGAGCGATATCAAATTGTTTTCAATATCATTCCGTTTTGTTCTGCGAAGCGGACGACCAGGTATCTCCCGAGATGGCTGTGCATAGGCAAGATAACGTCGAAGCCAAGCAGGACAGAACATGTGAGTAACGTTAAAGAATTTTTTTTTAATTATTAAATAAATTTAATACACCCTGGGGATCATGACCTGGATGGGAATTAGTTTTGAGATTATTCGCTTTTTTTTTTTTTTGCTTTTATTTAGTTTTTGGACCTGTTAATTTAATTTATTCATTAAATTATTTCTTTCAACTTGTTTATTCAATTAATTATTCATTTCTTTTGGCTAACTTGTTGTTTTTTTTAAATCTATATTCCTCTCGTATTCAATCCTTACAATCCAAAATCCTTCGTAAAATCCTCTGTGCTCCTTACTTTGTCACAAATAAAATCATACTTAAAGACATTAATGTTCCATATGTAACCAATCTAGCCCGAACCAGATATCACTCCTTCCATTATAACCTCTCTGACCACTCAAACCCCTTAGTTTCTAATCTTGCATCCTCTTCCATTCCTGACAATCCTCCGAGGTGTCTGAAAAAAAGATGGCCACGAGACCAGCTAATGTAAAATGTCATTAGAGTGCTACCAATGGGTAGTTTTTCTACATGCCTGTGACACTCCAATTTAACTTAGATCAGATTTACTAAATATATTATAATGTACAGTTGTAAATAGCAATAAATAAATATTTAAAAAAAAAATCTATATTAGTATTTTTTTTTTTTTGTAAACCGATCTTCTGCTATGACTATGATGTCTTTGGTTTGATTTTAAATTTCTATGAAATAATAAATTCGTTTAATTTGTCTAACGGATCGAACGTGAGTAGTGGATCACTGGAGAGGGGAAGTCTGAAGGGAGAATAAAATAGTCAAATGGAATAAAATTGTTAAATAGAAAAATAAATTAAAATATTCGCATGACTATTATAAGGCCTATCTGGACATACGGAGTTGAGCTTTGTGGCTCCACTAAACCATCAAATTCCTCCAGAATCCAATCCTTACAGTCCAAAATCCTTAATGCTCCTTACTTTGTCACAAATCAAGTTATCCATCAGGACCTCAATATTCCATATGTTGCCGATTTGGCCAAAACCAGATACC
>NW_027109908.1:1246465-1247122 GCF_000696795.3 Halyomorpha halys
TATGTCACCTACAGCAAATTTACTTGTTGTATATATGTGTATACAGTTGTAAATATCAATAAATAAATTATTAAAAAAAAAAAAAAATATTTGCATTTAGTGTGTAGACGAGTATTGATTGTTAAAGGAAAAGGATGGGAAAAAGAATATTACTATATCATGTAAATATATGTATTGTATATATGTCCGAACTGATTGGTATGCTATGTCTTGTAGCAACCCTGTAGTTGGGCAGTATGGCTAAATAAAGCATATCTCTCTACTTTTAAAGGACCAAATTATTAATTTCGTCTTTAATAGATTCTATTAATTAAATAATACAACAAGATATATCACAATACAATAAATGAACCTTTTCTCAAGGTCACGTTAATCAGATATTTTCATCTGGGAATTTCTATACCTCGTTCTCTCATTTTTTGATCATTATTTTGAAAAATTAAGCATATTTTTTTCAGATAATTACATCCAATACGATCCGATGAGATGACATCTATCTGTCGATGCCAAAATAACATATAGAATTAAAAAAATTAATGGAATTTATTAGTTACACTTTTGATTAATAGGGCAGTGTGTGGGCTACTACGATTTATATGAACAGTAGAATATGAATTAATCTCTAGCGATAAAACTAATAATTCAACTAACCAAATA
>NW_027109908.1:1249230-1250172 GCF_000696795.3 Halyomorpha halys
AATAATAATAATAAAAATAACTGAACGGATTTTGAAGAGAATAATAAAGTTGCAAATTTACAATTTGTGAATTAATATATTAATGAGAATAAAACAAGATGATACAACAATACAATAAAAATAAGGATCTAGTCATATCAAAATAAATAATATCTATAACTAAGCATACACATAGCTTATTTTAATGAATATGTAATATAATGAATCATTATGTAGAGTTAATAAAAAATACAGGGAGATAGGTCATTTGGTGGGTCAAAATCAATTATTGAGAATCAGAATTAAGAAAGTACTTAGTCAAATAATTCTTTTTTAGTTTTCTTTGTGATTTTAACCGATTGAAAAGAAATTGTATCATATAGTTTAAGGTATGTTTAACAAATTGTTATAGGGTAGTTCGATAATTTTTTTTTCTAACATTATTTCTTCTCTAAATAAATTACTATCCATAAATTTTAAGATATAGTTTAGGTAGTATAGTGCCTATAATTAAGATTTTCTGCTTTATTACTGCGTTGCATTATTGTTCTTAATGTTCGATTTTATAGATTTGCAAATTTTGATAAGTGACTCTCAGCACTGGCACTATAATATTCCATCTCATATCGATATATCGATTGAAATAGTGCTTTGTACACCATTATTAAAGCTTCTCTCTCAAGTACAAATTGTAGATAATAAATTTTATATTAGCATACTCTTAAACTCTTTAAAACATTACTAGGTGTTATGTTTTTTTTTTTGTTTTTTTTTCAATTTTTAAGTATTTCTCGATTAGATTAAGTTAAGTCTCCCCTTACCATTTTAAGTAAATATTTCAAAAGTGAAATAGGACCGCCAGTATATTGGGGTTTTAGTTTTAACCATGTTCATCTTGTCTATTCTTTTGTTTGTATATATTTTAAGAGAGTTTTTATTTTATTTTTTTTTTATTTATTTTTT
>NW_027109908.1:1250242-1258080 GCF_000696795.3 Halyomorpha halys
TGATCATTTATCAATATTACCTATTGCCCACAACTGTGTGGCAGATTGTAATATCTATCAATAAATAAATCTATCTTTAAAAAAAAAAAAAAAAAAAAAAAAAAAAAGTTTTAACCAGCGGAACGGTTCGCTTCACGTCCCATTAATTCAAAGGCGTAGTGTTTAGCTATAGCTAGACTATACCACCTTAGCTGGACTGATATCAACACCTTATAATGCCAAAAGGCTACCAATAGGAAAATACTCAGTAAAGTATATATAATATATGTATGAAATACTAATTCTATTTTAATGAAAAGTACGAAAAAAATTTAATAATAATAATAATAAAGAGGGGTTTAGTGAGGAGGTTCGGGAGGGATGAATTTCCTTCTAATATTTTTTTTTTTATGATCTCCTCTTGTAAGATTGTAACATGTCGTACATATCACTCCGTTCTTCAATTTCAGAAACTTTTTAATCATCTATTAAACTATCTTAAGTCTCCTTTTCCAGTTTTAAGCAAATATTTCAAGTGTAATATAGGACCTTCGCTCCCTGGGGGTCATAGTGGCACCAGCCGGAATGGTCCCTCTTCATTCTATGCGGGCCCCCAACTAGTATGTTACCAATGTGAAACCGCCTTCAGCGGACCCTGTAACTCAACTTATACTGCTATACGGCAAACAAAGTCAGTATGTAATATGTATATATACTATGTATTATCATATATTTGTAATCGTAACTATATATCAATAAAGAGGATTTGAAAATAAAACCAAAAAAGGTTCATAGTGGGGCGGGTCTGGACAGAAGGATTCCCATACACTTGCTATATACTTCAGCTTCCATCAGTACAAACTGGTTCATACATTCTCCTCTCGAACCTCAGGCGAAGGGCTTCCTGTGAACTTGGAAATGTCAAGCATTCAGAGGCATAAGTGAGAACAAGTCCCAGGGTTCTATATAGGGTTTATATAGCAGTGTCTTGGTGTTTTGGCAAATAGCCCAGCTCCTTAAATGCTTCAGAAAACCGAAATAGCATTTATTTTCGGACATAATACTGCGATGTATTTCTGCTTGAATGTCATTATCCGTGTTTACTTGTGATCCAAGAAAGCTGAACTCCTTCACCCTTTCAAATGAAAATCATCCAGTTATAAAATGTGTTGGTTCGTTCACATTTAGTTGTATTTGTTTTTTGATTCGTTGACCTCTACGTGGGTTTATTAGCTGCTGCTATCTGGAAACGGTATTAAACTGAACTTGTATTCCAGATTTCCGTACCATACTTTCAAGAGCCAAATTAAAGAGAAGGCATGCGAGGCAATCACCCTGTCTGACTCCTTTGTGGGTTTCGAAGCTGTCAGTCAGGTCACCCTGAACACGCACTGTGCATTGCACCTTCTTCAATGTAGCCCTAATCAGATAGTACAAGAGCCCAAGAGGAGAAAAGAGGCAGATATCTCACCCCAATTTTTGATTACTTTAATGAAAACTATGTATAATTACTTGTCAAAATTCATGAGTCTGCCAAGTATAGGTAGGGGGAATAAAAAATGGCGGGTATTTCAAAGGGATCTAAAAAACTATCAATTAATATTTTGTGAGTTTATTTTGTCAAATAACATAAAAACTACTACTCCTACAAAGATAAACATAATAAACTATTTTGTAGTCAATTTAACTAGCTTTAATTTGAGCACTGACAAACATCTGTACGTCCATCGGTTTCTGAAATGAAGTTTTTCATAAATCAAACTTATTGTCCGAACAACTATAAATCAATTTATTTTAGCAAATGTCATGAAAACTACTATTCCTACGAAGGTAAAGATTATAAACTTCTTTATAGTCCATTAAAGTAGCTTTAATTTGAGTGCTAAGAGACATCTGTACGTCACATAGTTCCTGAGATATAGATTTCTCAAAATAAATTAGCTAACTACTAATCTTTCATAAGATTTTTAGGAATTTTTTCTTTTTAAAAAGCTATGTCTCGAGAACTATAGGGCATAAATAGGTCTTTTAGAGCTAATATTTCAGTAAATTTACTCTTCTTTAAATAATGTTCTCTTAGATATTAATCGTCGTAATTTTATTTAGTATGGCTTTCAAAGCATTCAGTGTAAT
The DNA here is from genome assembly GCF_000696795.3 of Halyomorpha halys. NCBI lineage: Eukaryota > Metazoa > Arthropoda > Insecta > Hemiptera > Pentatomidae > Halyomorpha > Halyomorpha halys. The sequence goes on from NW_027109908.1 coordinate 1,252,355, forward strand.
ATAGGTCAGATTTCTCAGTATCACGATAATTCAAGACTTATTAAGATATTTGATGAATTCCTACGCAAAATCACTAATATAAATTTAGTAAATTGATAATATCATACATTAATAATCCTAAACACGATTGGATTGAGAGACAAGATAATGGCATTAATCTATGAAGATTAACTAATAGCATTATTTTATTAAGACGAATTATTTAAATCACCAATGAAGACGTAGAATGGTGTGATTCTAGCAAGTTCATATGTTCCTTGATAATAAATAATATCCTTAAGTGATAAAGCCTCTATCACAAAAGTGGAGGCTTTGTTTATTTTTTGATAGGAGTTGAATGAACTAACGTAACTGAGGGAGTTGAGGTTTCACCTTAGCAACCTCAAAATTGCAATGGTGTCGGTTCCAATGCGGTCTGGGAGGGTTTACTTTTATTTCGTGACAGCTCCACAGAATGAAAACTCAACACTAAAACACTGGTTAGAATAGGTTGGCTCTGAGTGGGCCGTTAGTGGCCGAAGGAGTTAAAGCATCAACCTTAGTTGCATCGCGTAGTGCTGCCGGTTTAAAAAAAAAATGTATTTATTGATAGATATTACAATCTGCTACACCGTTGTGGGCAGTGATGAATGATCACATTCTAATAAATAAATAAAATAAAAAGTACATAAAAATAAATAAAATCTCTCTAAAAATATATAGAAAAAGAAGGATAAAGAAAATGAACATAGTCAAACTATGTGCATGAAAAAATAAATAAATCAAATAAAAGAATCTCTAGTCACATTTACACTCCTTTACACAATCGACCTGAGGATCCCTGAGCCCACTCTATCCCCTACGTGTGAGGGGTTGAACAGAGCTCAAAAATAAGTTAGGAGTGGGTGAGCCTCGTGTGACCTATTCTCAGCCTGGTCAGTACAATCCCCTCTCTACGGCATTTGCGGCTGGAGGTATCCCAGGTCTTGACGTCCTTTTTAATAATTTTCAGTTTACTATTTGGGCCTTCATTCCAGAAAGATTGCCATTTATCTTTGATTTCCTTTTCGAGGAATTTTAGCTCATTTCTGATGGAATTAAAATGGTTTAACCCCGTCCCGGAAGCGTGAGTGCTTCTCTTGCAGCGTGATCGGTCAGTTCATTCCCTGCGATTCTTTCATGGCTTGGAACCCATATAAATGTAACTGACATACCCATATTGTGTAGAGTGTTTATGTAAAAATGGATGAAGGGAATTTTCGGATGCTCTGGATACATACAATCTAAACCCTTTAACGAGGTTAATGAATAAATTATCTGTTAACTCAGATTATCTAATAATCAAATTATCTAATAAATCTCACTGAACTTACCAGCTTCCAGTAATTTAACGAATAGTGGACAAAAATCTGTTTTTGTTTTTTTTCTTATGTCTAATTTTAAACCATCTAGTTACATAAGATAACTATTTTAAGGAAAAGAATCGTATAAAAAATATTTTTATTTTGATCAACAAACGCAGTTTTAGTATTGTAAACAAGGTGAGACCCTCTAAATTCGCTTAATACCAATAATCTGATAAATTCTGGTTGAAGATATAGCTTTTGTTGAGCAATGCTAATAAAATAATATTCAAATTTCTCCTATTATTTATGGTAAGGGACGTGATGGCCGTGTGGGTCGGGGCGTAGGTCCTAGAGCGCTCGGTTCGTACGATACGTTGTGGGTTTGACTCCCGCCTAAGGCAGTTAATATTCATTTTTCAGTGGTTCCAAAAAATGAATCTTAACAGTCCCAGGGGTGAAAAAATATCAGTAAGACCACTTAACAGACTAGTTCCCCCCAACCAAATACCAATACAATAAAAAACTATTGTTTATTCTAAATCATTCCTAATTACATACATACACTTTGTACAAACGATGTTTGACGTATATTTTTATGTTGACAATCTTCTTTGACGTATATTTTTATGTTGACAATCTTCTTTTCAGGTTTTTTAGAGAATAAAATTTACCTTAAGCATAATGTATTATAGGCAATTAAATTTCTCGATATTTTCCGTTACAATAGATTTTTTTAAATTACCTAATAAAGTTATTAATTGAAAAAAGTAATTTTTTTATAGTTATTATTTATTAATTATTAGTTACGATTTTCCACAAAGCTATAATCGATATATAGTGCATTTTAATGTGCAAATAACTTTTATATGTAACTTTTATTCAACCCATGAAGGGAACTAGACCAAAAGTTGTGCAAGGAGGTGATTTGGTTAGTATCACTTCCGACCGGCAGATTTTTACTCAATTAAGGGTACCCAATTTATGAGGCTGTGAGGACCCCAGGACGACTCCAGAACCCACAGGATTGTCTCATGGCGACAGTGTAACAGAAAACAATTTTCTGCCAAGCCAGATTCGAAGCCGGTCCTTGGAATTAGTAGCATCGCGCCTTACCATGGTGCCACCGCGCTCCCCATATTTTACATTTATGTGATTTAAATTCCCTTTTATTTTTACATATTTATAGTTTTCAATGTAATATTATCTAATAGTAATGATTTATTTATATCATTTTTTGTTTTTTGTTAATCATAAACATTGTTTTAAGTTGATTGCTCTAAAATGAAGATATTTCAGTACAATATTGTATAATTATTTTTTTTAACATCTATTAATTACCTTATATAAGGCATTTTTAAAGTAGGGCAATTTTGTATAACATAATGGTAGAATATAAGAATTATTGTCTGTGTTGCGATAATTTCATCTTGTTCACAACACTGTATTCTACTTATTGTATTTCCAATTATAGTGTATTTTATAAATATTATAATATATACGTAGTATTTATAATTTATACAGACATAGTGTTCTTTACTTCGAAGGTATCTAGGAAATGGGTAGTTCTAATAGTTTATTGACTCGTGTAAATATTAGATAATTTTAAGGAAAGTACATATTTACATTTAATATTTACACTATAAATAAGAAAAATGTGTTTTCTCAACTAAAACTTTGTTTACAAAAAACGTCATAAAGTCACACATTGTTTTAATTCTCTTTATAATTTTCATTTTAAATCCTACAATTTAAAACACAACAGGAAGATATGTAATATTGTATATTCAAATTTAGTCGTTGTATTCTTAGACCTTTTCACATTAATGTTTATTTTTGAAAAGAATATTTTCTGTCAAGTGAATAAGAATCAATCAATCGGAATAAATCACAAAACATTATCAAAGAATAAAGATTATTAGTGATCCCAATTTGGACAAAGCAACAAAACAGTTAACATTAACAAACTTAAAAATATTCAGGTAAATTACAAAATTGTCCTGGTATGTCGACAATATAACTTAACTTACCTTCACATGTAAAATGTTAAAGAGCATATACGTACAAACTACATACGATTCCAACACTAATAAATAACATTAACAAATTTTTGGTTTTCTCCCTGCCTGGTAATTTCTGACATACGAGGGGTTATCTACGGGTAAGCATCCTATTCAAACCATATTGGGGAGGTAATCAAAATTGTATTCTGTGGGACCATTACGAATTAAAATTAACCCCCGAGGTATATTGGAACCTGTACACAGTGGTGAGAAACTGCAATTTTTGAACAAAAACCTCTAAATTGTTTAATTATTCGTTAATTCTCATGTATTTCTATATTATTCCGTGTCCTGAATTAAATGGATTTTTTTTTAAATTTATATTTTCTGGAGTAAAAACATAAATCTTAATTTTTTCATTATTAAAATTGTGGCAGCAATTTCAAAAGTAAACTTGCCAAGACTATTTAATACTGGCCGGCGTATTAAATAAAAAAATATATAGCAATAAATAAGCCTTTATTTATTTAGTTAAAAAAAAAAGTTCCAAATAACATCATGAAAGCTAAAACAAAAAGATGCATCTCTAGGTTATGCAAATTAATAAAAAGAATTTTAAAAAATCAAACAACTTAAAATAAAATATTTCTTACAGGTATTATTTAAACAGAAAATTTTAGTGCAAAAAAATAATTAAAAATTAAATATCCTGAAATTAACAAAAAATGTTTATATGATGGAGGCTTGAAACCATGGTTTCTTTTTAGCTCAGCGTCTCATCTTCTCTGAGCAATTACGTAATTATAGTAAAGTGTCCCTCTGTGTGTACTTAACATTTACTGAAGCCTCTGCAACGAACTTAAAATTTAAAACGGTGGGGACTTAGTCCCTATAACTAAGTACGAGGTCTTGGTCCCGAGAACTGACTAGAATTAAGCCGTAATAATCCCATTGTATGCGGACTTAATTCCTATGCTTGTTCAATACAACAATTTAAAATAAATACATACATAAATATATACAAGTATATGACTATATATATTATTCTGAGACCATAAAACAACTAAATTCGAATGTACAATATTACATGTGCTTAAAATTGTTTATTAATTAAAAAGTGTATTACTGTTGTGCTTTAAATTGTAGAATTTAAAATGAAAATTATAATAAACTATTATAACTACCCATTTCCTAGATACCTTTGAAGTAAAGAACACTATGTCTGTATAAATTATAAATACTACGTATATATTATAATATTTATAAAATACACTATAATAGGAATACAATAAGTAGAATAGAGTGTTGTGAACCAGATGAAATAAAAAGTGCCTGCCAGATGAAAAAAAATATTGTATCATTATGTTATACAACAATGTCCTAATTTAAAAATGGCTTATGTTAAGTAATTAATTAAAAAAAGGGAATTTAAATCACATAAATGTAAAATATGGGGAGCGCGGTGGCACCTTGGTAAGGCGCGATGCTACTGATTCCAAGGACCGGGTTCGAATCTGGCTAGGCAGAAAATTGTTTTCTGTTACACTGTCGCCCTGAGACAATCCTGTGGGTACTGGAGTCCTCCCAGCCTCATAAATTGGGTACCCTTAATTGCTTTTTTTTCTTTAGTATAGTGACCACAATAAAAATCTTTATTTCATATAAATTAAATGTTATTCTGATTTATAGTTGTTAATTTGATCTTTTAGTTAAAACACAATTACAATTTAAATTATAAATATATCTTATAAAAATATATGTTATTGCAGGTTCCATAGCTTCCGATGCGACCATAGACTTGGAGACTGCTATAAATAAGACAGGTTAGTATTGATAAGAGACTATGCATTTTTATAAGAACTAACACAAAGAAAAGCACTCCATATTTTAAAAAATCGATTTATTTTTTTTACAAATTATATTTAAATATTATATATTATCTTTGAATTTACATAAAAAAAGTTCTTTTAAATATAATTACATCAAATTATTTATTTGCCTATATTGTTAACACGTTTCTGTTGTAAACAGATCTTGGGTTTTTTTTTTTTTTTTAATTTAAAAATTATTCATCCCTGTATTGTCAGTCCGCTGGTGTTCCTCAAGGTCGTTGGTCCCATCCTCTACACCGTCTATACAGCCGACATTCCTACCAATCCTAACACTATCCTCACCACTTACGCCAATGACACATGTGTGCTCGCTGTTAATAATAACCCATTAATTGTATCCCAAAATCTCCAATCCCATATCACAGCCCTTGAAGATTGGTGTCGTAATTGGAGGATTAAGATAAATTCCAACAAATCCCATCAAATCACATTTACCCTTCGTCGTAAACCTACTGACTGCCCTGCAGTTTCATTTAATCATGTTACTCTTACCCCTGGCGAACAGATCC